>NC_058089.1:78754333-78856928 GCF_014858855.1 Bufo gargarizans
AATCAAGATCTGCTGCAGGCAGCTCCTTTTGCAATTGCCGACCATGATGTCCCAGATGTGCTTGATGAGAGACAAGTAAGGAGACACTGCAGACCATAGTAGTACGTTTAGGCCACGCAGGCTTCTCACACTAGCATGAGCACCATGCGACCTGAAGCTGTCATGTTGAAAACTGCTCCTGGAACAATTTAGAAAAATTGCCGTGCCCCTGTTTCCATCACCAAAGCAATGTAACACTGAGCTGTTAGTGTATCTGAAATGAAAACTAGATGTATCTGGCTGCCATACATTATCAAAGGAATCTCATCCAGTGTAATAATAGCAGTAAAAATATAAGGGGGGAAAAATATATACATAAAATATAATGGATAAAATCTGATAGAAGGTATGTGGGTGAGATGTAGAATACAACAGATAAAACTCAGTACATGATATGGATCCCAATCGATCGCCCTTCCCCCATTCTGGGAGGACAAATGGATCAATGAGTGCATATATATAGAAATATATGACCATAAAAAGTATGCATATATACATACAGTACAGACCAAAAGTTTGGACACACCTTCTCATTCAAAGAGTTTTCTTTATTTTCATGACTATGAAAATTGTAGATTCACACTGAAAGCATCAAAACTATGAATTAACACATGTGGAATTATATACATAACAAAAAAGTGTGAAACAACTGAAAATATGTCATATTCTAGGTTCTTCAAAGTAGCCACCTTTTGCTTTGATTACTGCTTTGCACACTCTTGGCATTCTCTTGATGAGCTTCAAGAGGTAGTCACCTGAAATGGTCTTCCAACAGTCTTGAAGGAATTCCCAGAGATGCTTAGCACTTGTTGGCCCTTTTGCCTTCACTCTGCGGTCCAGCTCACCCCAAACCATCTCGATTGGGGTCAGGTCCGGTGACTGTGGAGGCCAGGTCATCTGGCGCAGCACCCCATCACTCTCCTTCATGGTTAAATAGCCCTTACACAGCCTGGAGGTGTGTTTGGGGTAATTGTCCTGTTGAAAAATAAATGATGGTCCAACTAAACGCAAACCGGATGGAATAGCATGCCGCTGCAAGATGCTGTGGTAGCCATGCTGGTTCAGTATGCCTTCAATTTTGAATAAATCCCCAACAGTGTCACCAGCAAAGCACCATCACACCTCCTCCTCCATGCTTCACGGTGGGAACCAGGCATGTAGAGTCCATCCGTTCACCTTTTCTGCCTCGCACAAAGACACGGTGGAACCAAAGATCTCAAATTTGGACTCATCAGACCAAAGCACAGATTTCCACTGGTCTAATGTCCATTCCTTGTGTTCTTTAGCCCAGACAAGTCTCTTCTGCTTGTTGCCTGTCCTTAGCAGTGGTTTCCTAGCAGATATTCTACCATGAAGGCCTGATTCACACAGTCTCCTCTTAACAGTTGTTCTAGAGATGTGTCTGCTGCTAGAACTCTGTGTGGCATTGACCTGGTCTCTAATCTGAGCTGCTGTTAACCTGCGATTTCTGAGGCTGGTGACGCGGATGAACTTATCTTCCGCAGCAGAGGTGACTCTTGGTCTTCCTTTCCTGGAGCGGTCCGCATGTGAGCCAGTTTCTTTGTAGCGCTTGATGGTTTTTGTGACTGCACTTGGGGACACTTTCAAAGTTTTCCCAATTTTTCGGACTAACTGATCTTCATTTCTTAAAGTAATGATGGCCACTCATTTTTCTTTACTTAGCTGCTTTTTTTCTTGCCATAATACAAATTCTAACAGTCTATTCAGTAGGACTATCAGCTGTGTAGCCACCTGACTTCTCCACAAGGCCACTGATGGTCCAAACCCCATTTATAAGGCAAGAAATCCCACTTATTAAACCTGACAAGGCACACCTGTGAAGTGAAAACCATTTCAGGTGACTACCTCTTGAAGCTCAACAAAAGAATGCCAAGAGTGTGCAAAGCAGTAATCAAAGCAAAAGGTGGCTACTTTGAAGAACCTAGAATATAACATATTTTCAGTTGTTTCACACTTTTTTGTTATGTATATAATTCCACATGTGTTAATTCATAATTTTGATGCCTTCAGTGTGAATCTACAATTTTCATAGTCATGAAAATAAAGAAAACTCTTTGAATGAGAAGGTGTGTCCAAACTTTTGGTCTGTACTGTACATATATGGGTACATATGTATATCAATGAATCAATATGCACCTCGCGTTCAAAAGCCATAAATATATTAAAAGATATATCTAGTATACAGAAGTGGCTGTAAAAGTGGAGATAAAAATGAAGGTAAAAAGTGTCTTGAGCTTGTCCTGGAGACGACCGCCCAGCGAAGTGAGTTGACTAATATTTCATTTTATTTATGTTTTTTATTATTATTATTGTCTATTTTGTGTTTTTATTACCTTCCAGTACGAGATCTTTCTCCATGCCACCATACCTACCAGTTCTCATCTAGTCCCTCTCGAGGGACCACCTTCTTTGAACTTTTATCACTTCCTCTTTATAGTAGTTGAGTTCTATGGTAGACCCTGCCATGCTCTTCTTTTGCAGCTGACACTTTTTGCAGCTTCATTATTCATTATTACACTGGATGAGATTCTTTTGATATACTATACTTCTGGATTGGTTCCTTTGATACCACCTCTCACCCCTTTGGGGGTTATCTAGCCGTTATTATTGGTTACCTTGAGAGTGGCGCTTTTTTTCTTTGCCCTTTTCCCGATCCATCCTACTCCAAATGTGACAGTTGGTCAATTTCCGGTGAGACGTTTAACATCCGACTGTCATCATTTTGTTTTTCTCTACCTGATCACTGATCAGCGCTAACACTATTTATAGCTGCCTTCTCTGTCACCCGGTAATCATTTTTTCTCACTATATAAAGCCCTTCATTTTCTCCTTCATTCCATCACTGTTGGTGCCTCTGGTTCCGTATTTTCTTCCAGGGTTGCATTGACCCTAGGAACATTTGTGTAACCTCCTCCTTTTTTTCTCTTCCACGTGTCCTCTGCCGTACATTATACCACCCCACACCATAATCCTGGTAACAGGACTGGTGTGACGTTCCCTTGTGAAGGCCTCTACATGGTATTGTCCACATGGTCTCCAGGCCAATTTCCGGCAATCATTGACAAAAGCGAGACTCATCCCTGAAGAGGGATGATCCCAATTCCAGCCTCCATTGCAGTCTTGCTGTATACCATGATAGCCTTTGAGAGCAATGGAATCAAGTCAATGGAACACCTGTAGCTGGATGTCTGGTTCTTAGCCCTGTCATATAAAAGCATGTTGATGGTTTGAGTAGACACTGTTTGCCTTCCTAAGTTTAGGATGTGATGTCCAATTTCACTTGCAGTACAGAATGGATCGCTATACACCATTTTTCTAATTAGATGATATGTCCGTACAGAGGTTCGCCTCTGTCATTCCAGTTAGTTGTTGTTCTCCCAACCACCGGGATCTGCAAGATTGAACAGTGCTGATATGATAAACCAAGGTCTCTCAGTTCAGGGATTCTTCCCTCTCAGTTTGCCACAAGTGGTGATAACTGTCACATTGATGAACAGGAGGCATCACACATGACTTAATATAATTTTTTGGTTTCATGTGGCTAAAAAACTTTACTTTTAATCTGGCTTTCATGCCCCTCCCACATGCCACAAATTAGAGCTAGGTGCTGAAATTTTATGATTTGCAGATCTTAAAGACACCTGCTGCTTACTCAATTTGTATAACCTTCTTGGAGTTGCAATTTCAATGTTGAGGAGTGTTATCATTTAGCTTAAAAATGACCTTCCACCTCTTCTGAAATGTCTGTTGTATTAACTACTTGTATTCCCTAAGTAATAACAATTCTGGGGCCTCTACACTTATGGCTCAGTGTTGTTCCATTCCTTAATTTATTCATAACTTCTAGTACAAATGATAATCAGCAGCTTGCAAGAAAGGTACAGATGGGTGTTACCAGTTGGGGGTGTGTACCTTCACAGTCTGACTCTAGCAGCACTGATTGGACAGAGTCAGACACAGCCACTACTGGTAACACCTAGAAGTACCTTTAGGCCCCTTTCAGATGAGGGAGTTCCATACTCCAGACTTACAGCATGAGTATGAGACAGCTCCTGTCCTGACCTCCTATCAGTATATTAATTTATGATGCTATGTAACCCTTAGAGGTCTGGAATGTATTGTATAACACAGACATAATGCTGTAAATGTTATCCTATACATTCCAAAACTGTAAGGGTCACAAAGCATCTTAATCCATATAATGCTGTGACCCTGGCAGGGCTGGGAGGTCAGGACAGGAGCTGCTGCATACTCATGGTGTGAGTCTGGAGTGTGGAACCCGCTCATCTGAAAGGGGCCTAGGCTACCTGCACACAACAGTGAAAAATGGACATGCGGTGTACATATATTTTTTTTTTAACGGCCATCAGACTTTCGTTTTAAGACCGATGATAGTCTATGGGGTTATTTACACGGACGTTTTTTTTTTGACGGCCAGTGAATAACTGACATAAAAAAAATAGAACATGTTCTATACTGTTTTTGACTTACCGACTGCCCCCATACAATTGAATAGGTCAGTTCTTAACGTCCGTTTCTCAGAAAGGCATCAGTGAAAAAGACATCCGTTAAAAATTGACAGTTTATCTGTGTGCATGTAGCCTTACTGTAGACTGCTGGCAATTTATTTGTAAACTTCTAGCAGGAATAATACAGGAATGGCTCAACATAGAATCATAAGAATAGATGCTCCAGAACAGTGTTGACTGGGGTTCCTAGACCCACCAGTAAAATGTATTTTGGGGGCCCACCGTACGGATACATTCAAATATTACCTGCTCACACAAGATGCTACCAGATGATTGAATATGGGGGTCCTGCAGCAACTTTGAGAAGGTTGTTCCTGGGGAAAAGAGGATACCGGCAGCCAGAAGTCAGCTCTGATCGTGTCTATAATAATACATTGGGGAGTTTCTTTAATAATCTATCAATTTTTTTTTTCTATGAACATATGCTGGTTGAGGTGCTTATTATATATCTAAGTAGTGCAGTAAGTCTACTGTATTATGTGCCACTTGTGCAGGGGGTGGGGGACTAGGAGCCCACCTTGCTCAGGGTCCCATTGGAGGATTCACCTGTACTCCTGTGGGCCAGTTTGAGCCTGCTCTGGAATTATTACATGGGGAATGCAAGTTATTACTAAAAAAGACATGTCACGAGAGGGGACAGCTCCTCTTTAAATATTATCACACTTTTGGTAAAGTTCTATATGCAACAAAACATACAGTATTTCAAGTTATCAATGCCAATCAATGTTGTTTTTGGATGTGTATTCAGAAGAATCAGATTCACTTGATTAGTAAGGAAATTGTCACCAGGCATACACATATTTGGGTGTACTTTGGCTTAGTTTTTATAACCTATTGCTGTCTGCTAAAGGATAAATGCATTTTTTTTTCTTCTAGAATTAAAAAGAGAACGTCAATCTGAAGACTTATCAAGACAAATGGATGTTTATAGTATTACAAATGCAAAGAAGTGAAAAACTATCGAAAAACAATTGGATGTAATTTGAATTACATTTTTAGGTTAGATTTTTTTTTTTTGTCAGATAGGATAACCCAAACACAAAGATATATTCTACGCTTCAATATGTATTAAAAATCACAGATTCGTGCCTTAAAGAGTAACTCAACTTTTTTACAATTTTCTTTTAAACGGTTCTAAATAGCCCAAAAATAATTTTTGTAATATACTTAAATTATGCTGTTTTCCAACTTAAAAAAGGACCCAAAGTCTTGGATTGTACCTCTTCTTAAAATAATCATTCTGGTACAGCGCTGGCTTCTCAGCTTTGTTCTGGTGTACAGATTACTGACTGCCTTAGAGAGCTGCACAAGACAGAGCACAGATCGCTGTCCTGCCTCTTCTCCCCCCAAGCTAATTCTGGCACAGCACATTGGTACCCTGTGCCCTGTACTGATGTGCTCTGCCAGGATTTAGCTGAGTGGAGCGGGCTCCTGCCTGTGCCCACTCCTCTCAGCTCATGGCTCCTTTACCAATGTGCTATAGAGAGGAATTATGTGAGGAAGAATGTGGGATCGAGAAACCGGAAAGACTCAATTTTTTAAAAGGACAATAATGTATACTGAGTGCACAAATATTGCTCCTGGCACTGCTAAAAAGCTAGTTTGGCGCTAAAAGAGTTAATGCCTTCAATTATGCTATGTGTATGATCCCAGGAGCTGTCTATAGGTGGCACAGCTTAGTCATTGTGCTCTACTCAAGTAGGAAGGCTTGTCCATTCCCCTCTGAGGAAGTAGCTGACTAGTCTGATCGCATTGGCCTGGGAGTCTGGCTCTGCCTGTTGATAATGTCTTCTGGCTGCAGCCTGTATGAAAGAAAGAGGATATTTTGCTCCAAGAAAAATACTATTTCTGTGGAGTGAGAAGCTGCCAGAGCAAAGCACCTTTGGCTAGGAGTGTAATCCTGTGGTAAAGCAAGGAATATACCCGCAGACTGTCTAGGACCAGGTGAGCGCATGTGCAGGGACAGTGAAGGTTACTTTGGACTTTGCTATATGTGGATATTTTATAGCCTCTGGCACAGCCATAGTTAATTTGGAAAGATAGCAAAGTGTACTACTGCTACCATAATTCTTGCTGCCTATACAAAGCTGTTGGGAAAAGCAAGCTTTGTTTTATATCTCAGAATTGTGTCTGTTGCTGCTGTCTGTATAGCCTCTCTCTTCATCCTCCATAAAAGGACTGTTCTTTGTTATCTCTAAACTTGGTTTTTAATATTTTCAAATGTGTTGTGGCTTGTGTTAATTGTTTTTTGTGGCTTGTGTCAATCATGTCTTTATGTGATTTTCAATAAAAATTATGCTATTTTGTGATTATTCTGGTTTTACATGTGTCTTTGAACTTTGAGTGACCCATCACCTTTTGTTTGTTCTCAATCTAAAGTCCAAAGAGATGGTCCAAATAAAATTCCTGGCATGGGCAGTAGAGCTATCAGAACGCCAGTAGCTAAGTTCAGCACTACACTAAATTATGGGAGTATACGAGAACACTCAATGTAATTATGATTTATTAACACACTTTTCTACACTGTATTTACATTGATATTTCAATTGCATATATAATTCTAAGAATACAAAAGGACCTATATATAACATGAATATCACATACCGTACATATAACATTGAATATGCACCAAACACTTATGAATTATTGATAGCATAGTAGCACTTTATTATGTAATGAATTACCTATGTTTAACACATTGGGGGAGATTTACCAAAACTGGTGCAAAGAAAAACTGACGTACATGCCCACATCATATAGGCAACTAGGGCTGGGTTCACATCACCGTTTATTTTTCCATTCTTCTGATCCATTAGTGAATAAAAGATCCTGTGAATAAAAACAGATCCTGAGCATCAGTTCTGCACATTTTGCATCCGTTTAAGCCATTCCCTTCTAAGATCTGTTATTTTAGATGGAAAAAAAAAGTCCTGCATGCAAGACTTTTTTAAGTGTAAAATAACGGATCTCAGATGGAAATGGCTAAAATGGATGCATAACTGATGCTCAGAATCCTTTTTCTTAATTTTTCTGACTGATCAGATTAACGGAAAAATAAACGGTTATGTGAACTTGGCCTAAGCCAGTTTTGTTTTATACCAGTTTTGCTAAATCTCCGCCATGGTGTTTATTATACAGTGCCTTGCAAAAGTATTCACCCCCCTTGACTTATTTTGTGTTTTGGTGCCTCACAACCTGGAATTAACATGGATTTTTGAGCATTTGCATCATTTAATTTACAGAACATGCCCACAACTTTGAAGATGTTTTTATTTTTTTATTGTGAAGCAAACAACAAATAGGACAAAATAACAGAAAAAGTCAGTGTGCATAACTATACACCCCTTTTGCGGCAATCATAGCTCCAAGTCGCTTTGGATAAGTCTCTATGAGCTTGTCACATCTTACCACTGGGATTTTTGCCCAGCTCCATCGAGTTGTATGGTTCGTGCTTGTGAACAGCAATCTATAAGTCTGACCACATATTTTCTATTGGATTGACATCTGGGCTTTGACTAGGCCATTCCAACACATTTACATGTTTCCCCTTAAACCACTCAAGTGTAGCTTTAGCAGTTTATTTGGGGTCATTATCTTGCTGGAAGGTGAACCTCTGTCCTAGCCTAAAATCCTACACAGAGTGGTACAGGTTTTGCTCAAGAATATCCCTGTATTTAGCACCATCCATCTTTCCTTCAACTCTGACCAGTTTCCCAGTCCCGGCTGCTGAAAAACATCCCCACAGCATGATGCTGCCACCACCATGTTTCACTGTGAGGATGGTGTTCTTTGGGTGATGTGTTGAGTTTGCGCCAAACATAGCGTTTTCTTTGATGGCCGAAAAGTTCAATTTTAGTCTCATCAGACCAAAGCACCTCCCTCCATACATTTTAGGAGTCACCCACGTGCCTTTTCGCAAACGCACAACGTGCCTTTTTGTTTTAAGCGGAAAGTAATTGCTTTCTTCTGGCCACTCTGCCATAAAGCCCAACTCCATGGAGCGTATGGCTTATTGTCGTCCTATGTACAGGTACTCCAGTCTCTGCTGTGGAACTCTGCAGCTCCTCCAGGGTTACCTTGGGTCTCTGTCCTGCCTCTCTGATTAATGCCCTCCTTGCCCGGTCCGTGAGTTTTGGTGGGCGGCCGTCTCTTGGCAGGTTTACTGTTGTACCATGTTCATTCCATTTGGTTATGATAGATTTGATGGTGCTCCTGGGGATCATCAAAGATTTGGATATTTTTTTATAACCTAACCCTGACTTGTACTTCTCAACAACATTGTCTCTAACTTGTTTGGAGAGTTCCTTGGTCTTCATGGCAGTGTTTGGTTAGTGATGCCTCTTGCCTTAGGTGTTGCAACCTCTGGGGCCTTTCAAAAAAGATGTGTATATATAATGACAGATCATGTGACACTTAGATTGCACACAGGTGGACATCATTTCACTAATTATGTGACTTCTGAAGGCAATTGGTTGCACCAGAGCTTTTTTGGGGCTTCCTAACAAAGGGGGTGAATACATACGCACATGCCAATTTTCTGTTTTCCATTTCTAAACAATAGTTTTATTTATATATTTTTCTCATTTCACTTAATCAACTTAGACTATTGTGTTCTGATCCATCACATAAAATTCAGATTAACAAAACATTGAACTTAAGGCTGTAATGTAACAAAATACAAAAAAAGTCGAGGGGGTGAATACTTTTGCAAGGCACTGTATATGCTAGCACATACATTTGATGCTTGAAAGTGGTTCAACAGAGGGACTAAATTGTTGCTATCCACTGGGTGACAACACCACTTGATTCTGACAAGATTTATGGAGTGCTGCTTCTTCATTTGATCATCTATATTTACCCCGAGTGCCCCTACCACCATGGTTACCAGTGCCTCTACCAGGACCATGGGTACAAGTGTCAATACTACCAACACCAACTCAGTTTTACTTCGCAGTCAGGTATTTCTCCTTCACATAAACATCCTCCTCATAGCAGTCCGAACGCTGATTGTTCTTATACAGCACTATCTGAAATATAAGAACAAAGTATATTGGGTTGTGACGGCTCACCTTGTTGTTATATATGGGGCGGGTGCTCCAACTAATAGACACACCCTGTCTATAAAGTAAGAAATAGATATAAAATGTAGATTGGTTGTGCACACCTCATATGGAAGTATATGTTTGTATATATATACACACAGAAATTTCCTTGTGGATGATATTCAGTATTTATTATATATATATAAAACAGTCTATTTAGATATTGTATATCATTACCCATATTGAGGATATTTTTCAATATTTAATGGTTACAGTAGAATATGAGTTTAGTGTAATATATTCCCTAGAGTAGTAATAAAAATATTGTGCCAACAAAATTTATATAGGTATATGTGAATAATCACGTGAATTAATAAGTGCAAAATTTAAAATTATTTCTCTTCCAGCGATAGTTTAAAACACAATAACATTTAAAATATTATATAATATTAAATGTCAATATAGTATAAAATGCAAAACCCTAATCTGTTATATTTCATCCAGCAGATCGGCAGTGATCTCACTGCACTATATGACGCGGACCTGGACACTCATATCTTATCCAGCAATGATCAAGGGTTGTATCCCTTCCAGCACTATAAAAGTTATGGTTCCTCATGCAGGATAGTGATACAAGAACCACACTATGGTGTATAGATAATGTTTGATTCCTCCAATTACAATGTCATATAAATGCAGGTTCCGTTATGTATTTTTATAATTTCAGTCTGTCGGCCGACTTGCTATCTACATTCGTTCACTGGAAATAGTTGAGTGTTGTATCTATTACTCACAGTTAGTTGTCTACGAATTAAAATCCTGATATAAGCAACCTGATGGTGTCGTATCGTTTGTAGTAGCCCGCTGGTATTATATATACCTGTGGCCGCGGCGTCCCACGTGCCTACAGGACTTGTAGTGCTTGTAGCCGCCAAAGCATCTCCGTAAGTGTAGGATGATTACCAGGTCCAGAGTACAGGTTGACTTCGCGAGGCTGCAATAGATGTCAGGTGCTGCGTCAGGAAAAACTTAATTAGAGCGCTCTTTGAGGACAGAGGGGTCCGGTGCTGATGAATAACGTTCAGCTGGGGGTCCTCTTTCACCAGCCGCGTTTCAGAGATCTCAGTCTCCTTCCTCAGTGGTCGCCCGCTGAATTGTAACACAACCTGTTCTGTTTATTGTGGTATTCACTTCATTGTGGTTAGATTTATGCACATAATATTTTTTATAATTTTTTTATATATCAAACCTAGAAGGTCTTTTTGTGGATGGTTTCCTTTGCAGGTTTATATACAATTTTGCACTTATTAATTCACGTGATTATTCACATATACCTATATAAATTTTGTTGGCACAATATTTTTATTACTACTCTAGGGAATATATTACACTATCTGAAATATCTTCCTTAACACCCAGAATGTTGTCTCTTAGGAGAAAAGAAGCCACCCTACAAGGCGTGGCCAGAAAAAAATGAGATTATGGAAACCAAATGATTCTATTGGGCCTTAAATAAATTTTTATGAAGGTGGGGTTGGAGGTAAACACTGAATACTACCCCTTTTTCTTTGGGCCAGTCAAAATGTTCCTTGGCAAATTTTTGACTATTCATGATATGTCTTTTTTTGCAAGAAAAAGCCTTTGCGGGGAGCTCTTGCTGGTAACTTGGCTTCACGTAATCGTTTTCTGATGGTAGCAGTACTCACTGGTAACAAATTAAAGATGAGTGGACCAGTTTGTAAAGAACCAGGTTTGTTACTAATGGATGACAGATGAACCAGATCTTTTCCAGATTAGTTTTGGACAAACCCAGTAAAACAGTGCGCAGCCCCACATTACTGCACATGTCGGCGGGAAAAAAGCACTAGGGAGTTAGAAGGCGGTTGCTAACATGACCCTGATAGGAAGTAGGTGGGATGGCTTGCCCTGATTGGCTCACAGGCCGACAGACAGCCTAGATTAGCCAATCAGTCCTGCAGCAGGCAGGAAGGTGCCCTTACAGAACGAGGAGAACATCATCTTAGGGAGTCAGGACAGTCAAGAATCACAATCAAGCTTGTATTCTACTGCCAGGAATAGTGACGTGAAAGGATAGAATTACAAAGAAGAAGAATTGTGTGTGTAGAATAGGGACTGGCAGGGAAAGCTGTCAGCCAGGGAGTGAGAAGTAAGTAGCTGAGACTGTCTTTGCCTCCTAGCACAACTGCAGCTGCTGCAAACCTCAAAAGCAGCTACCAGCAAGGACGTTACTTTCATTTTTTTCCCATTTTAACATAAATCCTTTTTTTTGGAGGGGGTGGGCAGTGAGGGTTTGTGAAATAAGCGCAAAACTGTATGACATGTGTTCTACCATCAATCTAGCATTTTAAATCTCAGTCAAAACACCTGAAATACTAGTCCAAACTCTGTGTCAGGGCATCTCAGGCTACTTTCACACCTGCGTTCGATCGGATCCATTCTGAACAGATCCGCTAATATTAATGCAGACGGTGGCTCCGTTCAGAACGGATCCGTCTGCATTAGAAAAATTTTCTAAGTCTGAAAGTAGCCTGAGCGGATCCGTTCTGACTTTACATTGAAAGTCAATGGGGGACGGATCCGCTTGAAGATTGAGCCATATGGTGTCATCTTCAAGCGGATCCGTCCCCATTGACTTACATTGTAAGTCGGAACGGATCCGCTCGCCTCCGCACGGCCAGGCGGACACCCGAACGCTGCTTGCAGCGTTCAGGTGTCCGCTCACTGAGCGGAGCGGAGGCTGAGCGCTGGCAGGCGGATGCATTCTCAGTGGATCCGCCTCCACTGAGAATGCATTAGGGCCAGACGGCTGCGTTCAGGGCCGCTTGTGAGCCCCTTCAAACGGAGCTCACGAGCGGACACCTGAACGCAGGTGTGAAAGGAGCCTCACATAGTTGCTTACATTTTTTTTTTTGTTTGTTTAAGTACACCAATATACACTGTTGCAATTTTTGTGGGGTTGCTCTATTTAATAAAACCAGCATATACGTGATCAGTAGAACCAATACACAGGGTAGTTCACAAAAGTATCCGCGAGTGATAACTAGAGATGAGCGAATCGATTCTGACAAGGTGGAATTCGATCCAAATTTCAGGAAATTTTTGATTCGCACTGAATCTGAATTTCCTCATTCTTCGTAGTAACGAATCGCATTTTTCCTTTCTCCGGTAGGCAGGCAAGTAGTGATGAGGAGAGTGGCGTGGGAGCTAGTGTTGCGAGCGGTCAGGCTCCTGGCTCAGAGACCGCTGAGGAGGACATCAGTGACGTGCAGACAGTACTCGATAATGATGTAGCTGATCATAATTCGGAGCTGGGTGACAAAGGGGCTTCACCATCATCGGGAGAAGAGGGTGGCAGCCTGCGCGTGAGGCAGCGGTGGAGCTAGCAAGTCAGTAGCGTGGCCGGGAGTCAGCAGGTTGGCAGCAGTGGGAGGTCGGAAGCCAAACGTGCCCGGGGTAGACCGTCCGCTTCGCAGGAGCCTACCGGCCCAGAAAGTAGTGGTGCAGGGGTTCATGGAGGCAGTGGCGGTAGCATTCAGTCAGTGCGGAGTGTTGGGGGTAAAATTACCTACTCGGTGGTGTGGCGGTTTTTTGTTAAGCCGCCGGGGGAGGTGAACATGGCCATTTGTTGAATCCGGGGGCAGAAGGTGAAGCATGGCCAGGGTGCCAAAGTTGGAGCCACGGCCCGGCGTCAACATATGCAGCGTCACCATAAGGTGGCCTGGGAGAACAGTGGCTCCAATGTGGTGGTCCAGCCTGCCTCAGCAACTGCTGCATCACCCAGTGGCATGCACCCGATTTCAGGCAGTCAAAGCTCGATCACCTAAGCCAAATGAAGCTGTCTGTCCTTCCCATCATCTGCTGGTCCTGATGCTCCTACTCCTCCTCCTCCTAGTCAGTCATTTCATCAGCAATCAATCACTGAAGCGATTTCCAACAGACAACAGTATGCATGCACTCATCTAACAGCGCAGAAGCTGAATGTGCTACTGGCCAAGTTGCTGGTACTGCAGTCCCTCCCTTTCCAAGTGGTGGACTCTGCCCCTTTCAGAGAACTGATGGCTTGTGCTGATCCGAGGTGGAGATTCCCAAGCCGTCATTTCTTTGCCAAAAAGGCTGTACCAGCCCTGCACACATATGTAGAACAGAAGGTGGGCCAGTCCTTGAGCCTGTCGGTGTCTGCCAAAGTGCACAGCAGCGCGATGTGTGGAGCTGTAACTACAGTCAAGGACAATATATGTACTTTACGACCCACTAGGTTAATGTGGGTCCTGCCCAGCCAAGCCAGCAACTTGGCCAGGTGATGCCGCTTCCGCCTCCACGTTATCACGCCTTTGGTCATGCAACAATGTCTGCCTCTGCCTCCTCATCCTCCACCTTGTCCTTAGCCTCCACTGCAGGAACAATTCACAGTGCCCCACCAGCATACCACATGTGTAGGGCATGGCGTTGTCACGCTGTTCTGCACCCAGTTTGCCTGGGCAAATGTATTCACACAGGGGTGGCACTGCTCCGCGTCCTTCATCAAGAAATCGAATCCTGGTTTTCTCCGCGACAACTAAAAATCGGTGACTGACAACGGTAAGAACATGGTGTCAGCTCTGCGTCAAAGAGGGCTGAGCAATGCGCCCTCCATAGCGCACATGTTCAATCTGGTTGTCAAGCATTTCCTGAAGTCTTCCACCCATCTGCAAGACATCCTAAAAATGGCCAGGAAACTTTGCATGCACTTCAGCCACTCATACATCGCCAAGCACACCCTCCTTGAGCTACAGCGGCAGAACGGCTTCCCCCAATATAGGCTGATATGCGATGTTTCCACCCGTTGGAATTCCACCCTCCATATGTTGGACCGACTGTACAAACAGCAAAAGGCATAAACGATTTCTTGATGATACATATGGACAGAACTACTCCCCTGTGTAACTTTGATGTTAGCCAGTGGCAGCTCATGCGTGACACCTGCCGTTTGCTTGTGCCCTTTGAGGATGCCACTTCATTTGTCAGTCACCAAGACTACGGGATGAAAGACGTCATTCCACTGATTCATATACTGGAAAAGATGTTGGTAAATCTGTCTGGTCAGGGAACTGGAGACGTGGCGCCTACATCTCACGGCCACATGAGCCCTGTGGGGGCTGAACTAGAGGAGGAGGACATGGGAGCTTAAGCAATGTGTTGCAAAATGGGTGGTTTTTCTACATAGGTGACAGGAGAGGAGGAGCAGGAGCAGCCGGAAGAGCAAAAGGGAGATGAGGAAGACCAGGCCAGATGACCCAGACACACAATAGCAGTATCCAGTGGAGATGGAGGCAAGGAGTCACTCTGAGTCAGAGGCGGCTCCTCCATTATGCTACTTAGACCGCCGCCTAAGACCTTGCGCTGGTGGGAGCCTCGCTCTGGCTACCACCCGACACCGCCTCAAGTACAAGTATTGGCTTCCGCCACAGGGGTGGACTGAGCAGGCGGGCACTTCAGACGTGGTCCCAGCGGCGGCAGGTCACAGGGAGATGAACGCTTCCATTGTGGAAGCGTTCATCTCCATGATCATCTGTAGTGCCGTCCTTAGGACAGCGATACAAATGGCTGTGCTGTGGGGCAGGGGAAGGAGAGGCGTCTCCCTTCCCAGTTCCTCTGATAGGTTGCGGGCCTTTTGCTGGCAGCCTATCAGAGGCCGGTTCATGTGGCGCAATGACGTCTGTGCGGAATACAGGCCGGAAGTCAGATGGGGGGGGGATAGGCACGTGTTTCTGACACATGGGGGGGAGAGGCACTTGATACTGGCACATTGGGGGTGGGAGGAAGGAGAGAGGCACTTGATACTGGCACATGGGGAGGGAAGAAAGGCACTTGTTACTGGCAGATCGGGACACACCCCCCCTCCAATGATCAGACATCCTATCTCCTATCCTGTGGATAGAGAATATCTTGTGTTCATGGGGGCCTCATGTTCGAGTTTCGCCTAAGGCCTCAGAAAGTCTAGAGCCGCCTCTGCTCCGAGTCACTTGCGAAAATGGCTTGATGCATGCTCATTTGCTTGTGCAGTGACAGCCGAATTGTCACCATTTGGCAGAGGGATGACTACCGGACCTCCACCATGTTAGACCCTTGCTACCAGTCCAAAATGGGTGCCTTTTTTACACCCACTAAGAGGGAGGACAAACTGAGAGTGAGACATCCTATGTAGTCAGTTGGCCGCTGCCTATCTGTGCCATCATCCATCCTCTTGCAGGTCTGAACGGGGGGCCCTCTGTGCTCACGTTCCACTGCCATGGCTGCGGAGGAGTGTGGGGGGGGGGGGGTGGCAGGAGCAGTACCAGCTCCTTCAGAAGCAGCCTGAATCTAGAGTCGCTGATGAGCAGCTTTCTTCACCCACATAGTGAAGAAACTACTCACCAGCAGCTAGACATAGAGCAGGACCTGAACCAGCAGAAGGTGGCATACTTGGAAAGCACCCTGCCACCCCACATTAAAGATTCTCTGAACTATTGGGCAGCCAAACTGGATTTGTGGCCACAACTGGCCGAGTTTGCCCTGGAAAAGCTGTCCTGCCCGGCCAGTAGTGTGGTATTAGAGCAGGTGTTTAGTGCAGAGGGGGCCATAGTTACCCCAAAGAGAACTCGCCTGGCCACCCAAAATGTGGAGAGACTGACCTTTGTCAAGATGAATCAGGCGTGGATCAGCCAGGATTTCCACCCACCAATGCCTGATGCATCAGATTAGATAATCAATGCTGCCTCATCCAAACCTTGACAAAAGAGACCGGTTTCTTCTGGCTACCTGCCTTAGCTACTATTCTGATGCTGCCACCTGCCTGATGCCACACATCTGATGCCAAGTGCTCATTCTTACACCCACCATCATCAGCGGATACTGTTAGTGCCACCCACCTCCCTACTCTGTCACCGGGTCACTCTGTGGTTTCCGGATGCTGCTGCCACTTTCACACTATGTCACCTTGCGACTCTGTGGTCTCCTGATGCTGCTGCCACCTCAACACTATGTCACCTTGCCACTCTGTGGCCTCCTGATGCTGCTGCTACCTCCACACTATGTCACCTTGCCACTATGTGGTCTCCTGATGCTGCTGCCACCTCAACACTATGTCACCTTGCCACTCTGTGGCCTCCTGATGCTGCTGCTACCTCCACACTATATCATCTTGCAACTCTGTGGTCTCCCCATGCTGCTGCTACCTCCACACTATGTCACATTGCCACTATGTGGTCTTCTGATGCTGCTGCTACCTCAACACTATGTTATTGGGCCACTCTGTGGACTTCTCATGCTGTTCCCACCCTCCCCACCTCATGACTGGGCCACTTTTTTGTCTTTTTGGCCTGGTTGACATCATCATTTATTTGACCCTTCTTCTGATCTGTCAGAAGGAAGGAAAAATGAGACACACAACGGATCCTGTCTGTGTAGCAGCTGTAAGGCCTGTATGGTCCTATCAGAATTGGCTTTTAATTTAGTAGCCAAAAGCAGTAGTGGGTACAAAACACAAAGACATGCAAATATTCTTGTGTCATCTCTGTTTTGGATCCACTCCTGTTTTTATTTTGGCATTAGCATTACTGATGGATTACTGACCTAATGCAGAGTGAGTGAAGGCGGATGTTCAACAGACAGGATCCTTTTTTGGGGGGTTATTGTTTTGACGGATCAGAGGAAGGGCAAAAAAAACAGTGACGTCAACACAAACTTACTGCTGACACCCTCAGAGGGGCTCTACTTGTATAAGCGTTTAATAGAACAGGTTCTGTAGACATCTAAGTGGAATAAGGCTACTTTCACACTTGCGCTCGGGGTTCCGCTTGTGAGTTCCGTTTGAAGGCTCTCACAAGCGGCCCCGAACGGATCCGTACAGCCCCAATGCATTCTGAGCATCAGTATGGCTCTGTTTCGCCTCCGTTCCGCTCAGCAGGCGGACACCCGAACGCAGCTTGCAGTGTTTTGGTGTCCGTCTGGCCGTGCGGAGCCAAACTGATCCATCCTGACTTACAATGCAAGTCAATAGGGACAGATCCGTTTGATGTTAAAACAATATGGTGCAATTGCAAACGGATCCGTCCCCCATTGACTTTCAATGTAAAGTCAGGAGTCCCTATTAATATACCATAGGCTCTGAGTTTTCTCCAATCCGATGGTATATTTTAACTTGAAGCGTCCCCATCACCATGGGAATGCCTCTATATTAGAATATACCATCAGATTTGAGTTAGATTGTGAAAACTCAGATCCGACAGTATATTCTAACACAGAGGCGTTCCAATGGTGATGGAGATGCTTCAAGTTAGAATATGCTAAGAACTGTGTACATGACTGCCCCCTACTGCCTGGCAGCACCCGATCTCTTACAGGGGGCTGTGATCAGCACAATTAACTGCGTATTATAGCCCCCTGTAAGAGATCAGGTGCCCCCCTCCCTCCCCAGTATTAAATTCATTGGTGGCCAGTGCGGCACCTGAGGGGTTAATTTTGCTGATAGTGGTGTCCGAGATCCCCAAGGGCCAAGCCAAATAATTGTAAGTTTTCATGTGAAATATGTTTATGTTATACACATATAGCATACACTGTGCCACACAATATACAGTTGCAGTGTCCCACTCAAGTAACCGTGGGCCCCACAAACATGTTTTTATCATGTATTAATGTCATGTGATATGCCTGTATTTTGTATTTTATCTCCTGTCATATTCTTCATGTCACAATGTGATTTTACATGCAAATATCCTTTAGACAGGCCTAGTCAGGGTGCACTACACTCGTTTCTCCACAGGATGGAGCAGTGTCAGTGTGTATAAATAACTTGGCTCAGACCTTAGTTAGGCTGTGCAGTCCTGGGCAGTTGTGTGCTGTGCAGTTCAGTTCAGTTCCTGGTTTAGGTGAATCCAAACCAGTGCAGATGAGCTCAGGTCAATCCAAGTGAGAGTTCAGTTGAATGCAGTTCTCTCATGAGCCTTCAAGAAAACAACAGCGATGTAGCTGAATATCTGGAGGGAGGCCCCTTCCTAGCCTCTCTACTCTGTCCCTGTTGGTTCCATAACCAAGGGTTAAGGCCTGCAAGTATTCTTCCTAGAGGTGAGCAATCCACTACTATAGATCGCTCTTCCAGGGTGACCAATGTCCAAACTGTATGCAGCCGAGTATTTAAGGATTTATCCTGTTTATGCAAGACAAAGGATTAGCAAGATAGTCATTACCTGAGGACATATTAGGCACCTTTGTACTAGGTGTAGGAGATAGCTTGAAACATCTACAGCTCCAGTTTAAATCCTGAGGACAGTCAGGCCAACTGGCAGAACAACATTGGAATAGAAGTTTCAGGATTCAGAAAAGCACCTTTTTATTCAAGGATTAGGATCAGGCCGGAGTTGTGACCAGTGTAAGACTTTCATTATTACCAGCCTAGTCTAGGCAGTAGCTTTCTTATGTAATACAAGAGCCTGTACTACATTGAGGATTTGCATTTCCCTTTCTCCATATGCATGGGAGATTGTGCTTAATGCCGGATTGTATCAAGAGACTGTTTATTGCCAATGGATGTATTGTGATTAAGAGTCATCATCAGTAAAGTGCCACTTGGAGTTTCATCCTGCTTGCCTCAGACTCAATTCCTCTATTAACACTATAGTAAATGGTTGTACCTCCATCCAAAAGGTACTGGCGTCACGATTACAAGGGACCTTGCCACTGGCACATTAATCCAGACCACCAAGGGCACCTCCAACCAACATCTGGCCAGTGTCCCTTACACCAGAGTGTGCCCCAGAGAATCCTTGTGCTATTCTCCTTTTCACTTATGCAAGCCTGCCCAGGGACGACATAACTGTGAGTAAACAGAACTGTATTTACCTCGGCCCACCTAGTGCTCACACCGTGACCTCACACATAATTCCCCTGCAAGGTCTGGCATACCGCACAGTATACCTCTACACGGTGTAGTCTGTTCTATAAACACCATTGTTTTGTGGCGGCGGACAGAAAATAATCTGGAAGTGCCCCTCCCGAGACCAGGCTCTGGATCCGCTTATATAGTATGTTCAGTTTTGGCCCTGTAACTGCCCAAAGAAGTTAAGTGTACAGTGATTCAAAGAGCGACGCCTGTCATCTGACTGACAGTATTGTTTCATTACCACAGCAGACTTACTAAGCATGTTGCTGCATGCTGCAAGGCACAGTGTTCTACACCGCTATGCAGGCTCTCTGCAGTCAGGACATATCAGTTTTTTAACGCGATTCACCACAAATTAATTCAGATCAAATTAAATCTTTGAGAAAAATTCGGCAAACTGACCGAATCAATTTTTTTTAGAAATTAACTAATCTCTAGTGATAACGAATTTATGCTTAAATCTGTTTCCGATTATTTCTGTCTCCATAATGTGACATAGTGAGGGGTTGTGTCTGGCAAGGCAAGTATTTTCCTCCTAGCATGTGTGGTTGGGCTGGTTTCCAGCCAGGTGCGGTCAAATACCGGACCGGAGTTTAAGTGCTGGTCCAGGTTTTGGCAGCACCCGGCTGTCCTTTAATTGGTAGCTGTGCTCAGCAGAGATGTCTCTGTTTTTGGGATCTGAGGCTTTGTGCCGTGATGGGGGGCTGAGAACCACATGCTGGGGAAACAGGCCCCCTTAAGCCTGCGGTGTACTACTGGAGGCAGAACTGCCAGCAAGGTGACTTGTGTTATATGAACTTTCCATTGTGTGTGAATTAACACCAAGACTGCAAAGTTACGTGCTGTTTTGTGCAATTTCCTCTTGTGAATAAACACACTTGTTTTGAGTTAAGAATTGTATTTTGCCTCTGTACTGAGCCCGCTTACCCTATCTACCAGAGCGAAACACCACAATACGTTTCCAATCCCAATTTTTTTTTTGGGGGTTGTTGAAATTATTAAAACCAGCATATACGTGATTACTGCGCCAATACAGAGGGTAGCGCACAACATTATCTGTGAAGCCCAAAAATGTCAGGGCTGGTTCTCAACAAATGACCCAGGGCCAGAATATGGGAAGTAGCAGCACCAGCTATCAGGCCAAAAGTAGTAGTAAGCCACAGTTGTTCCTGGTTTCGAAAAGGCACAACATTATCACTAAGGGAAAAGAGTATGAGATTCTGGATTGGATGGCTGAGGAGGAGACAACATTAGTCGAGAAGGGAGGAGGCGGCAGCAATAAAGAGCAGAGGACATGTACCTCCCAAAGAATGACCAGGGCCTCGTCAGCTTCCGGATCTGGTAATGCCGCTGACACTGTGGGTTGGATACAAAAGGAATCAGCCGCACGGGATAGGAAGAAATCTAGAGGTAGTAGTCATCTGGAGCGGTGCACGTGACCACGTGTCATGGTCTTACCTTCTCACTGTTCTCCTTCGTTTGACATGTGCTGGCGGCCATCTTGGTTTCTGGGTTTCTTGTAGCCTCCCACCCTGCGGCTCCTCCTTCCCACTGGGAGGAGTTGGATGCCTAGCTTATATATATAGAAGGTCTGTGGCTTCAGTTCCTTGCTTGGTCCTCCTGTGTGCACATGCTTCAAAGACTGCTGCTGCTTCTGGTTCCTGATCCTGGCCTCGTCTGACTACCCCGTTGGTTCCCGATCCTGGCTTCGTCTGACTACCCCGTTGGTTCCTGATCCTGGCTACGTCTGACTACCCTCCTGGTTCCTGACCTCCGTCTACGCAAGACCCTGCTTCAGTTTAGCCATCCGTTTGGACTTTAGCTACGGCTTGATTTTCAATAAAGCCTTCTTATTCCACCTATCTCTGTTGTACGTCTGGTTCATGGTTCCATGACACCACGGTAGTAACACAAAAGCAATCAGCCGGCACTCACTCAGTGCACGAGGCACGGGATAGGAAGAAATCTCCACTTAAAATCCAGAAGAAATCCCAGCAGTCGTGTCTTGTATAATCGTGATGTTTTATTGCATCAAATCAAAAATGTCCTATAGCCAGGACGCATTTCGGCAAACATGCCTTTATCAACAGGTAAAGGTATATTCAAATAAGCAGGTATATATAGAGAGATAATACCGCCCATCGTGACGTCACGAAAAGGGGTGGGGGGGCCAAAGTATCACAAAATTAACCAATGTTAAATAATATATCAGAAGCAGACAAACAGAGTACATGTCTCAAAATAGGTTTCAAAATATCTCCATTAAACATAACAGACCATATTTTCAGGTGTATATGATCCCTCAATGGATCAAGATTTATTGATGACATTTTTTGCATATGGGCCGGGCCACATGAGACCCTATTGGCCTCCCTCGACCACTTGAACCATATACATGAAGGGTTACAATTTGCGCTAGTCTGTGACAATCATAAGGTGAGCTTCCTTGATACTAAGGTGATTAAGGACCAATGTGGTATTTTATCAACTGATCTTTTTAGAAAGGATACAGATAGGAACAGTATTCTTCACTTCTCAAGCGCTCATCCGCCAGCACTGAAGAGGGCCATTCCTAATTCCCAGTATCAGCGTGTGCAAAGAATTGTGTCTGACCCAGATAGACAATTTACCAGGAGTAATGAGATGACTAATCGATTTGAGGAGAGGGGTTACCCTCCTTTGATTCTGAGTAAAACAAGAAGTGAACTTGATAATCCTGGTAACATTGGGGCAACAAAATTGTCTAGAGTGGCACAATTTTCATCAGTATAATCAGAGGCTTGATAATATTGTACGTAGACACTGGCATCTACTGGGGAAGGCATACCCCATGATTGAAGAGTTTAAGAATCCACCTTTGATATGTAACAAAAGGAACCCTAGTTTTAGGGATAAACTTGTGCACTCTGATATTGGGAGTACAAAAATGGCACTGAAATAAATGGTGTTAGCAACTCAACGTAAGGGCACTTTCCCATGTCTGCACTGTTACCAATGCTCCCATATAATTAAAGGTTCTGCATTTTATCATCCACATAGTGGGCGGCCTTTTTCAATTGAAGGTTTTTTCACGTGTGAATCCACTGATGTGATTTATTTGATAAAATGTCCTTGTGGTTTGCTGTATATTGGAGAGACAACACAAACAATTAGGGATCATATTGGGAAGCATAAATCTACCATTAAAACAAAAAATTTGATCTTACCCATTCCGTTCCATTTCGATCAGTGCAAACATGGCATAGCCCAGCTTAGGTTCCAGGTATTGGAACAGGTTAAAAGACCTAGGAGAGGTGGAGACATGAAGAAACTGTTATTACGTAGAGAGGCCAATTTGATTCATATGTTGGATACCCTGCATCCGAGGGGCCTCAACAGGGATTATGAGATCATGCGTATTTGACATGTAATTTATTCATATTTTGTATTTTTTTCAGACATCTATTATCCATTGAGGGATCACATACACCTGAAAATATGGTCTGTTATGTTTAATGGAGATATTTTGAAATCTATTTTGAGACATGTACTCTGTTTGTCTGCTTCTGATATATTATTTAACATTGGTTAATTTTGTGATACTTTGGCCCCCCCTCCAGCCCCTTTTCTGGGTCGGTAACATCATGATGGGTGGTATTATCTCTCTATATATACCTGCTTATTTGTGTATACCTTTACCTGTTGATAAAGGCATGTTTGCCGAAACGCATCCTGGCTATAGGACATTTTTTATTTGATGCAATAAAACATCACGATTATACAAGACATGACTGCTAGGATTTCTTCTGGATTTACTGTGGGTGGCATAGGCACAAAATGTGCCAGAGCAACTCCTGTATGGCACTTTTTCTCCACAAGGCAGGAACACAAAACCACAGCCGTGTGCAAGATCTGAAGGATTAAAATAAGCTATGGCCTTTCAAACACAATCATAGGTACCCGAGACCCATGTAGAACATGAGGCGGCATAACCAGATCCTATGGGAAAATACAACTGGCCAGCGTTCCCAATCAGAACAAGTCTTCATCCTTCCCCTAGTCCTCTTTGTGGCAGCCAACCCGCATCACCAAGGAATACAGTATCTTTGTCATCATCATCACCTTCTTCTTCTCCTGCTAACATTCCTCCTTGTCCTCAGCTCCATCGTGAAACATCTATAATGGAATGTTTGGCCATAAAAAAAAATTCTCTACCAGCAATTAGCTTGTCTACAAGCTGAACCCTCCACCTCATCATGTTGCTGGAGGGGTGGTTGCTGCCTTAACCATTGTAGAAGTGCCTTGTACTCTTACTTGGTGAGCGGGTCGCTCCTTGCAATTCTTGCTGTGTGGCAAGCTGCACTCCACAGTGGACACCTGGAGCAGCTGTTACTGGCAGGGACAGTAAATTTCTTTCATGGCCGACTGGGTCAATGCTTTTTGTGGTAGCGGCGAGGCAGAACCCTGACAACGAGTCCAGGTCCTTTTAACCCCCCACAATTTTGTCAGCCTAGCTCCCACACCAGGCCCTTATTCTCCTCCTTTGCCTCCTTCTCCATGGACGTTCGCCCGTCCACAACAGCAGCAGGGCACAGCATTGCTACACTGTGTTACAGCTGATTGGCCTACATCAAGCAGCAAACATCCCGCTGACTGACACCCTGCCAACTCCAACTGGGCAAGTGTTCAGCGACAATGGGCGCAACATCCTTGCTACCCTGAACCTGGTGGAAATAACACATGCTCCCTGCATGGCAATGTCCCGGAGACTGTCCCTATTTTCAGCCAATCTCACATGGGGAGGAACACTCTCCTGGACTTGTAGCATCAGAATGGTCTGCAGCTAAACCACCACATTCCAACGCACTGAAATTCAACATGTGATGAGTGTCTGTACAAGCAGCCGAAAGCTGTGAATGATTTTGTCATGCACCAGACTGGCTCAGCAGGGAGCATGTGTTGTTTCCAGGTCAGGCAGTGGCAGTTCATGCTGCAGTTGTCCCTCATCCCCCTCATATGTATTTTTGAAGAGACGCTGACGCCTATGGAACAGGTGGCGATGAAGGAAGAGGAAGAACAGCTAATGCATCTTGCTGTCTGCCCGCCCTGTAGCTGTTTGGGACCCACAATGAGAAATTCCCATGAGGGAAGAGGAGTCTGAGTTGGAGGAGCAAGAGGATGATGATGATAACAGTGACATTGGCCATAACACCCAAGTGGGGGGCAGAGATGGTAAGAACTGGCTCCTCTGGCATGCTGCCAAGAACTGCAACCTGTATGCTCGCTTGCTGGTATGTTATTACCAGAAAACACTGTGTATGCAGCTTGCTGCAGTTTACAGCGAGCAAACACCTGCTGTCAGTGTGTATGAAAGAGAGGACCCTTTCCGCCCCCCCAGAGTCACCCCTCTTCTGCTGCCACAAGCAGCAGAACCCGAAGCAGTAGTAGCAGCAGCAGTATCCTCAACATAATGGAGCAGTTTTTCCACATGCAGTGCGAGTCTGAGGCCAGTTACCAAGCCAACAGCTCCAGTCTCAATGCCCAGGTTTAGGCTTACCTAAACTCTGTCCAGTTTTTGGCGTATACCCTGTTCCCTGACCCCATGGATTTTTGGGCAGGCAGACTAAAACAATTACCTGAACTGGCACATCATGCTCTCTTTCTTCGTTCTTGCCCAGCCTCCAGTGTCATCTTGGAGAGGGTTTTCAGCGGTACGGGGTGCGTGGTGACAACCAAACAGACCGGGTTGTCCTTCACCAGTGTCCAAAATACCACTTTTGTCAAAATGAACCAAACCTGGATTTGGAAGATTTTCACACTCCTCCGGCTGAGGTTGATTAATAGATCTGGCCTTGTTGACGGTGCCGTATCCTGCCACTGTTGCTCCCTGCCTGACTTCATGCCACTGCTGCAGCCGGCATACCATCATGTTCTGTACGGTTGCTATTGCTGCTGCCTGCATCATGCCACTGCTGCCATCATGCCACTGCTGCTGTCTGTCAAACATCATATTCTGCATGGCTGCGGCCTTTATCATGCCACTGCTGCGGCTTATCAACCATCATATACTGTACGGATGCTGCCTCCATCATGCCACTGCCACCATCATGCTACTGCTGCAGCCTGCCGACCATCATGTTCTGTATGGCTGCTGCTGCCTCCATCATGCCATCACCACCATCATGGTACTGCTGCAGCCAGCCAACCAACCATCATGTGCTGTACAACTGCTGCCTTTATGCCACTGATGCTGCTTATGCCTATCTTCATCTACCATAAGACTGCTGCTGCCTGCCTGCCAAGATATCCCATATGGCTGCTTCTGCTCCTTGCTGCTAATCCTCTACTAACACCACTATTAGCACAACGAATCTGCCACTGCTACCACTACCATCACCACTACTACTACTACTATTACTACTATTACTAATTATAGACAGCCGACCTACTGCTTGGTATGTTCCATGCTATGCTGCGTCTGCAGCTATGGTGGCCACGTGCCTCTGCTGCTACTCCTCACGATTAAATGGAAGAATTTTTCACAATGAGCCACTTTTTCTTCTGACAAAAAGTGTGGTATGGGCAGGCATTCTGACCCTGCCAAGGAATAATGTTTGCATGTTTGGTCCCCCCAACAAGCCACTTTTTAATTTTTTATCCTATAACACTGTGTGTATGTTTAACCACCTCCCGTCTGCCCGTTGACTATAAACGTCAGGGAGGTGGATCTCTTTCTCTGAATGGACGTTTCTCAACGTCCATTCAGAGATGGCAGCTGCACGCAAATCGTGCAGCTGCAGAGCGGGTTGCACGCTGTCAGTGAAAGCAGAGCAACCCAGAGAGAAGGCAAGGACAGTTCCCAGGTGTCCCTGCTTTCTAGAACGCTGTATGCACAGCGCTCAATGAGCGCTGTGTGTACAGATCAGGAAGAGCTATGCGCTTTCTGTCCCGGCACTGCAGTCATATTTTTGAGGAATCACTTTCTGTTTTAAAAGCAGAGAAATTGAAATTTTGCAAATTTTGCAAAATTTTGGGTAAATTTAGGATTTTTTCCTAAATAAAGGTTAAATATATTGACTCAAATTTATGACTATCATGAAGTACAATGTGTCACGAGCAGAGTTGAGCGAACCCGAACTATAAGTTTTTCAGCATCCGGACCCGAACCCGAACATTTATGTAAAAGTTTGGGTTCGATGTTCAGCGATTTTTATGGCGCTTTTTGAAAGGCTGCAAAGCAGCCAATCAACAAGCGTCATACTGCTTGCCCCAAAAGGCCATCACAGCCATGCCTACTATTGGCATGGCTGTGATTGACTAACTGCAGCATGTGACCCAGCCTCTATTTAAGCTGGAGTCACTTAGCGCCGCCTGTCACTCTGCTTGCATTAGTGTAGGGAGAGGCTGCAGCTGTTGTGAGGGAGAGATCAGGGAGTGATCCTATCAAGAACTGGTTTATGTACTCAGCGATTTACAGAAAAAGTGTTTTGTGGGTGAAGTGCACAATTTTTTTAAGCCTGCCCTGAGCCAACTACTGCTGAAAACGAACCTTTTTTTTCTTCATTTCATCAATATCAGTACCTGATTGGCAGCCATATTTTGCAATGATCGTGCACCAGCATAGGCTATCTGCAAGTCCAGAAATACAGCTTTGGCATACTGGGGTGAAAAAACCCTCTAATATACTCCACATCTGGGAGTACACATGCATAAGTGACTGTCACATTTAGGACAGAAATGCAGCTTTTTGGTTACTGGGGTGAAAATAGCCTGTAATATACTGCACATCTGTGATTACACATGCATAAGTCACTGTCACATTTAGGACAGAAATACAGCATTTTTTCTTACTGGGGTAAAAAAAAACTCTAATATACTGCACATCTGGGATTAGACAAGCTTAAGTGAGTGTCACATTTAGGCCATAAATACGGCTTTTTGGTTACTGGGTTAAAAAAGCCTCTAATATACTGCATATCTGTGATTACACGTGCATAAGTCACTGTCACATTTAGGACAGAAATAAGGCTTTTTGGTTAGGGTGAAAAAACCCTCTAATATACTGCACATCTGGGATTAGACATGCATAAGTGACTGTTACATTTAGGCCATAAATACGGCTTTGGCATACTAGGGTGAAAAAAGCCTCTCATATACTGCAAATCTGGAATTACACATGCATAAGTGACTATCACATTTAGGACAGAAATACAGGTTTTTGGCATACTGGGGTGAAAAAAGCCTCTCATATACTGCACATCTGGGATTTCACGTGCATAAGTGACTGTTACATTTAGGCCATAAATACGGCTTTGGCATACTAGGGTGAAAAAAGCCTCTCATATACTGCACATCTGGAATTACACGTTCATAAGTGACTGTTACATTTAGGACAGAAATACAGCTTTTTGGTTAGGGTGAAAAAACCCTCTAATATACTGCACATCTGGGATTACACATGCATAAGTGACTGTCACATTTAGGCCAAAAATATGGCTTTGGCATACTGGGGTGAAAAAACCCTCTCATATACTGCACATCTGGGATTACACATGCATAAGCGACTGTCACATTTAGGACAGAAATACAGCTTTTTGGTTACTGGGGTGAAAAAACCCTCTAATATACTGCACATCTGGGATTACACATGCATAAGTGACTGTCACATTTAGGCCATAAATATGGCTTTGGCATACTGGGGTGAAAAAACCCTCTCATATACTACACTTCTGGAATTGCACATGCATAAGTGACTATCACATTTAGGACAGAAATACAGCTTTTTGGCATACTAGGGTGAAAAAAACCTCTCATATACTGCACATCTGGGATTACACGTGCATAAGTGACTGTTACATTTAGGACAGAAATACAGCATTTTGGTTAGGGTGAAAAAACCCTCTCATATACTGCACATCTGGGATTACACATGCATAAGTGACTGTCACATTTAGGACAGAAATACAGCTTTTTGGTTACTGGGGTGAAAAAACCCTCTCATATACTGCACATCTGGGATTAGACAAGCATAAGTGACTGTCAGGTTTAGGCCATAAATACGGCTTTTTGGTTACTGGGGTGAAAAAAGCCTCTAATATATTGCACATCTGGGATTAGACAAGCATAAGTGACTGTCACATTTAGGCCATAAATACGGCTTTGGCATACTGGGATGAAAAAAGCCTCTCATATACTGCACATCTGGGATTACACATGCATAAGTGACTATCACATTTAGGACAGAAATACAGCTTTTCGGTTACTGTGGTGAAAAAAGCCTCTAATATACTGCACATCTGTGATTCCACATGCATAAGTGACTGTCACATTTAGGCCATAAATACGGCTTTGGCATACTAGGGTGAAAAAAGCCTCTCATATACTGCACATCTGGGATTACACGTGCATAAGTGACTGTTACATTTAGGACAGAAATACAGCTTTTTGGTTAGGGTGAAAAAACCCTCTAATATACTGCACATCTGGGATTACACATGCATAAGTGACTGTCACATTTAGGACAGAAATACGGCTTTGGCATACTGGGGTGAAAAAACCCTCTCATATACTGCACATCTGGGATTACACATGCATAAGTGACTGTCACATTTAGGACAGAAATACAGCTTCTTGGTTAGGGTGAAAAAAAAACTAATATACTGCACATCTGGGATTAGACAAGCATAAGTCACTGTCACATTTTGGCCATAATTACGGCTTTTTGGTTAGGGTGGAAAAAACCCTCTAATATACTGCACATCTGGTATTACACATGCATAAGTGACTGTCACATTTTGGACAGAAATACAGCTTTTTGGTTAGGGTGAAAAAACCCTCTAATATACTGCACATCTGGGATTACACATGCATAAGTGACTGTCACATTTAGGACAGAAATACGGCTTTGGCATACTGGGGTGAAAAAAACCTCTCATATACTGCACATCTGGGATTACACATGCATAAGTGACTGTCACATTTAGGACAGAAATACAGCTTCTTGGTTAGGGTGAAAAAAAAAACTAATATACTGCACATCTGGGATTAGACAAGCATAAGTCACTGTCACATTTAGGCCATAATTAAGGCTTTTTGGTTAGGGTGGAAAAAACCCTCTCATATACTGCACATCTGGTATTACACATGCATAAGTGACTGTCACATTTTGGACAGAAATACAGCTTTTTGGTTAGGGTGAAAAAACCCTCTAATATGCTGCACATCTGGGATTACACATGCATAAGTGACTGTCACATTTAGGCCATAAATACAGCTTTGGCATACTGGGGTGAAAAAACCTTCTCATATGCTGCACATCTGGGATTACACTTGCATAAGTGACTGTCACATTTAGGACAGAAATATAGCTTTTTGGTTAGGGTGAAAAAACTCTCTAATATACTGCACATCTGGGATTACACTTGCATAAGTGACTGTCACATTTAGGACAGAAATACAGCTTTTTGGTTACTGGGGTGAAAAAACCCTCTAATATACTGCATATCTGTGATTCCACGTGCATAAGTGACTGTCACATTTAGGCCATAAATATGGCTTTGGAATACTAGGGTGAAAAAAGCCTCTCATATACTGCACATCTGGGATTACACATGCATGAGTGACTGTCACATTTAGAACAGAAATACAGCTTTTTGGTTAGGGTGAAAAAACCCTATAATATACTGCACATCTGGGATTAGACGAGCATAAGTGACTGTCACATTTAGGACAGAAATACAGCTTTTTGGTTACTGGGGTGAAAAAAACATCTAATATACTGCACATCTGGCATTAGACAAGCATAAGTGACTGTCACATTTAGGCCATAAATACGGCTTTTTGGTTACTGGGGTGAAAAAAGCCTCTAATATATTGCACATCTGGGACTACACATGCATAAGTGACTGTCACATTAAGGCCATAAATACGGCTTTGGCATACTGGGGTGAAAAAAGCCTCTCATATACTGCACATCTGGGATTACACTTGCATCAGTGACTGTCACATTTAGGACAGAAATATCGCTTTTTGGTTAGGGTGAAAAAACTCTCTAATATACTGCACATCTGGGATTACACTTGCATAAGTGACTGTCACATTTAGGACAGAAATGCAGCTTTTTGGTTACTGGGGTGAAAAAAGCCTCTAATATACTGCATATCTGTGATTCCACGTGCATAAGTGACTGTCAAATTTAGGCCATAAATACAGCTTTGGCAAACTGGGGTGAAAAAACCCTCTCATATGCTGCACATCTAGGATTACACTTGCATAAGTGACTGTCACATTTAGGCCATAAATACGGCTTTGGCATACTAGGGTGAAAAAAGCCTCTCATATACTGCACATCTGGGATTACACATGCATGAGTGACTGTCACATTTAGGACAGAAATACAGCTTTTTGGTTAGGGTGAAAAAACCCTCTAATATACTCCACATCTGGGATTAGACGAGCATAAGTGACTGTCACATTTAGGACAGAAATACAGCTTTTTGGTTAGGGTGGAAAAACCCTCTAATATACTGCACATCTGGGATTACACGTGCATAAGTGACTGTCACATTTAGGTCATAAATACGTCTTTGGCATATTCGGGTGAAAAAACCCTCTCATATACTGAACATCTGTGATTACACGTGCATAAGTCACTGTCACATTTAGACCATAAATACGGCTTTTTGGTTACTGGGGTGAAAAAAGCCTCTAAGATATTGCACATCTGGGATTACACATGCATAAGTGACTGTCACATTAAGGCCATAAATACGGCTTTGGCATACTGGTGTGAAAAAAGCCTCTCATATACTGCACATCTGTGATTACTCGTGCATAAGTCACTGTCACATTTAGGACAGAAATACAGCTTTTTGGTTAGGGTGAAAAAACCCTCTAATATACTGCACATCTGGGATTAGACAAGCATAAGTGATGGTCACATTTAGGCCATAAATACGGCTTTTTGGTTACTGGGGTGAAAAAAGCCTCTGATATACTGCACATCTAGGATTAGACATGCATAAGTGACTGTCACATTTAAGCCATAAATACGGCTTTTTGGTTACTGGGGTGAAAAAAAGCCTCTGATATACCGCACATCTAGGATTAGACATGCATAAGTGACTGTCACCTTTAGGCCAGAAATATGGCTTTTAGGTTACTGGGGTGAAAAAAGCCTCTGATATACTGCACATCTAGGATTAGACATGCATAAGTGACTGTCACATTTTGGCCAGAAATTCGGCTTTTTGGTTACTGGGGTGAAAAAACACTCTGATATACTGCACATCTGGGATAAGATGTGCATAAGTGAGTGTTAAATTTAGGCCACAAATACCACTGTCATATAGAGTTTAAAAAAAATTGATTGCAATACCCTACATCAGGGTTTATATTGGTGGTTAATAATTTTTAACATACTTAACCACTTTTTACTTTGCTTTGTGAACGCTAACTATGAGGCAAACATCTAATAAGGGACGCGGTCATGGTCGTGGTGGTGGTGGTGTTGGTGGAGCCTCTAGTGCAGGGAGAGGACGTGGCCGTTCTGCCACAGCTACACGTCCTACTGAACCTACTACCTCAGGTCCCAGTAGCCGCCAGAATCTACAGCGATATTTGGTCGGGCCTAATACCGTTCTAAGGATGGTAAGGCCTGAGCAAGTACAGGCGCTAGTCAATTGAGTGGCCGACAGTGGATCCAGCACGTTCACATTATCTCCCACCCAGTCTTCTGCAGAAAGCGCACAGGTGGCGCCTGAAACCCATGCCCTTCAGTCTGTCACATCAACCCCGTGCATATCGGGGAACCTGTCTGAGCATCAAGTAATGCAGCTGTCTCTTATGCTGTTTGAAGACTCTGCTGGCAGGGTTTCCCAAGGGCATCCACCTAGCCCTTCCCCAGGGGTGGAAGACATAGAATGCACTGACGCACAACCACTTATGTTTCCTGATGAGGACATGGGAATACCACCTCAGCACGTCTCTGATGATGACGAAACACAGGTGCCAACTTCTGCGTCTTTCTGCAGTGTGCAGACCGAAAAGGAGGTCAGGGAGGAAGACTGGGTGGAAGACGATGCAGGGGACGATGAGGTCCTAGACCTCACATGGAATGAAGGTCGTGCCACTGACTTTCAGAGTTCGGAGGAAGAGGCAGTGGTGAGACCGAGCCAACAGCGTAGCAAAAGTGGGAGCAGTGTACAAAAGCAGAGCAGCCGTCGCCAAAACAGTTCGCCTGCTACTGGCCACTGTCACCAGAGACCGAGCACACCAAAGGCAGCTTCAAGGAGTTCCCCGGCATGGCACTTCTTCACACAATGTGCTGACGACAAGACCCGAGTGGTTTGCACGCTGTGCCATCAGAGCCTGAAGCGAGGCATTAACGTTCTGAACCTTAGCACAACCTGCATGACCAGGCATCTACATGCGAGACACGGGCTGCAGTGGAGTAAGCACCTTCAAAACCAAGGAAGGGCTCAGGCCCCTCCTGCTGCTGCCTCGGCCTCTTCCTCCGCCTCTGGAGGAACGTTGGCACCTGCCGCCCAGCAAACAGAGGATGTGCCACCAACAACACCACCTCTATCACCAAGCATCTCCACCATGTCACACAGAAGTGTTCAGCTCTCCATCTCACAAACCTTTGAGAGAAAGGGTAAATTCTCACCTAGCCACCCTCGATCCCTGGCCCTGAATGCCAGCATTTCTAAACTGCTGGCCTTTGAAATGCTGTCATTCAGGCTGGTGGAGACGGACAGCTTCAAACAGCTCATGTCGCTTGCTGTCCCACAGTACGTCGTTCCCAGCCGCCACTACTTCTCCAGGAGAGCCATGCCCTCCCTGCACAACCAAGTATCGGATAAAATCAAGTGTGCACTGCGCAACGCCATCTGTGGCAAGGTCCACCTAACCACAGATACGTGGACCAGTAAGCACGGCCAGGGACGCTATATCTCCCTAACTGCACACTGGGTAAATGTAGTGGCGGCTGGGCCCCAGGCGGAGAGCTGTTTGGCGGACGTCCTTCCGCCGCCAAGGATCGCAGGACATCATTCTTTGCCTCCTATTGCCTCCTCTTCTTCACCTTCTCATCCGGTCAGCGACAGACCTTCACCACCAACTTCAGCACAGCCAGGGGTAAACGTCAGCAGGCCGTTCTGAAACTGATGTGTTTGGGGGACAGGCCCCACACTGCGCAGGAGTTGTGGTGGGGTATAGAACAACAGACCGATGAGTTTTTGCTGCCAGTGAGCCTCAAGCCCGGCCTTGTGGTGTGCGATAATGGGTGAAATCTCGTTGCAGCTCTGGGACTAGCCGGTTTGATGCACATCCCTTGCCTGGCGCATGTGCTGAATTTGGTGGTGCAGAAATTCATTCACAACTACCCCGACATGTCTGAGCTGCTGCATAAAGTGCGGGCCGTCTGTTCGCGCTTTCGGCGTTCTCACCCTGCTGCTGCTCGCCTGTCAGCGCTGCAGTGTAACTTTGGCCTTCCCGCCCACCAGGTGGAACTCCACCTTGCACATGCTGGAGAGACTGTGCGAGCAGCAGCAGGCCATAGTGGAGTTTCAGCTGCAGCACGCACGGGTGAGTCGCACTGCGGAACAGCACCACTTCACCACCAATGACTGGGCCTCCATGCGAGACCTGTGTGCCGTGTTGCGCTGTTTCGAGTACTCCACAAACATGGCCAGTGGCGATGACTCCGTTATCAGCGTTACAATACCACTTCTATGTCTACTTGAGAAAACACTTAGGGCGATGATGGAATAAGATGTGACCCAGGACGAGGAGGAGGAAGAGGGGTCATCTCTAACACTTTCAGGCCAGTCTTTTACAAGTGGCTCAGAAAGAGGATTTTTGCAACATCAGAGGCCAGGTACAAATTTGGCCAGCCAGGGCCCACTACTGGAGGAGGAGGATGAGTAGGATGGGGATGAAGCATGTTCACAGCGGGGTGGCATCCAACGCAGCTCGGGCCCATCACTGGTGCGTGGCTGGGGTGATACAGAAGACGCCGACGATACGCCTCCCACAGAGGACAGCTTGTCCTTACCTCTGGGCAGCCTGGCACACATGAGCGACTACATGCTGCAGTGCCTGCGCAACGACTGCAGAGTTGCCCACATTTTAACGTGTGCTGATTACTGGATAGCCACCCTGCTGGATCCCCGTTACAAAGACAATGTGCCGTCCTTAATTCCCTCACTGGAGCGTGATCGTAAGATGCGCGACTACAGGCGCACGCTGGTAGACGCGCTCCTGAGAGCATTCCCGACTGACGCCGGGGGACAAGTGGAAGCACAAGGCAAAGGCAGGGGAGGAGGAAGAGGTCGCCAACGCTGCTGTGTCAGCGCCAGCACCTCAGAAGGCAGGGTTAGCATGGCTGACATGTGGAAAAGCTTTGTCACCTCGCCACAACAACCGGCCCCAAATGCTGATATGGAGCGTGTTATCAGGAGGCAGCATTTGACCAACATGGTGGAACAGTACCTGTGCACACGCCTACTCGTACTGACTGATGGTTCTGCCCCATTCAACTTCTGGGTCTCCAAATTGTCCACATGGCCAGAGCTTGCCCTGTATGCCTTTGAGGTGCTGGCCTGCCCTGCAACCAGTGTACTCTCTGAACGTGTATTTAGCACGGCAGGAGGCGTCATTACAGACAGACGCAGCCGCCTGTCCACAGCCAACGTGGACAAGCTCACGTTCATTAAAATGAACCAGGCTTGGATCCCACAAGACCTGTCTGTACCTTGTGCAGAATAGACATTTATACAACCATCAAACATACATTCTTGTGCTCAAGTCAAGTGCAATGATTCTTTGTTTTCTTTTTTTTTATTTGTCCCAATATTTTGGGGGCTACCTCCACAATAAAAAAATAAAAAAACATTGTTGGCTACCTGTTCCTCCTCCATTTTATTTCATTTTAAGTTATTTCTCTATCCACATTTGTTTTCAGAGCAGTTGCCATGCTCTTAAGCACATTTTACTGCCTTTTACATCCCTCTAGCCTTTTCAATGACTATTTTAGAGCCATTTTAATTTTAAAAAAGTGGCAATTTAGTGCCCTAAATTGAAAAAATATCTTATTTTCAATTGTCGGGTGACTGGGTGACAGGGGCCTAAATCTCTCAATATCTGCTGTTGTATTGCTGGGTGACATGAACCCCCTTTTGCCGTGAATGAACCCCTGCTCTGCATTACTGACAGAGGCCTAAATCTCTCAAAATCCTCTGTTCTATTGCTGGGTGACATGTACCCCCTTATGCAGTGAATGAACCCCTGCTCTGCATTGCTGACAGGGGCCTAAATCTCTCAAAATCCTCTGTTCTATTGCTGGGTGACATGAACCCCCTTTTGCCGTGAATGAACCCCTGCTGTGCCTCGGTGACAGGGGCCTAAATCTCTCAAAATACTCTGTTCTATTGCTGGGTGACATGTACCCCCTTTTGCCGTGAATGAACCCCTGCTCTGCATTGCTGACAGGGGCCTAAATCTCTCCAAATCCTATGTTGTATTGCTGGGTGACATGTACCCGCTTTTGCCGTGCATGAACCCCTGCTGTGCCTCATTTCTTCTTGTTGCATGTTGAAGCTCTACTTGGAACCTGTTAAGATCCAACAATGTAAAATATGATTTTTTGCCATTTTTCAAGTGGTCTTAAACTTTTGATCAGCACTGTATTTGATATTATTTTTCACAGGACACTTTAGACCTTTCTTTTGTGCCATTAGATGATGGATATTACATTTTTCTTTTTAATATTTAAGGAAAAACTGTGAAAATGGTGAATTTTTTTTTTAACTTTCTTAGCAATTTTTTTCTATTACAAAAGGTTTCAAGACAAAACATTTCTGAAACCATTACTTTACACTTGTATCCTGAAAATGGAGGCTTTTTATGTAATTTATCTACTGGCTGGGCCCGCCGCAAGACTTCAAAAGACTGGAGAGTATTTGGGATTGGGGCCATTTTTTCATTGCTGGTTCTATGGCACCGAACTGCCAGAAAACTGTTGTTCAGTGTCAAAACGTTACAAGCCCCCTTTTCATGTGACTTTTTCATGTTGTTCCCCTAAGATATTCATCTTGGGGAAATGTTGATACAAATTCCACTTTACCATTGCTAAAACTAATTATATACATATATATATAAAGAAATCCACGGCACTCCTCTGTAAATGGTGGAAAAAAACTGGTGTATTTATTCACACATGTCACAGCGATGTTTCAGTCCCTCACGGAATCTTTCTCAAGCCAAGTGAATTACAAAGTGCAAGTGCATATAATTATATATCCCATAATTGATTAATTAATGACCAATATCACAATAATCATGGTCATATAACTGTCTAATAATCACCATATCAGTACATGTAGCTCGTGTGGCACGGTGCCATAACTTTGGCGTTATCCTCCTCTCACTGCGCATGCTCCATCTCTAGTAACTCATTCTTCAATTTGCTCACCAACAGCGGCCGCCATCTTGTTTAAGGGCAAAGAAATGGGCAACTCATACATTAATCCTTAAGTTGTACAGCCACCTGATCAGTGATGGCCAGTTCGCAGTGTTCGCCAGTGAACACATGTGGGCTGCCATCTTTAGTAAGGTTAGACTCACCCGTCCGGCGATGAACAGGTAAGCCCTCACCTGTGCCTGTTCCGCAAGCCGGTCTGAAATCAAATGCGGTCACCGGGAACAGTTCCGAGAACAGCCGTTGGGGGCCTTCATCGGGGCCTGTTCTGCACCTGATATAAGTCCATATCAAAAAGGACCGCACCACAGATTGCAATACACACGATCAGGACAACTGCGTTTTTTTAGAACCCAGTGACCAGACTAATCAAACCCGGCATCACTGTACTGCATTAACCCCCCACGGGCTTTACATAAAGTGCATCAGAATTACATTTACACCAGCTGTTGGTTGGCAAAAATGGGAGAATTTTCTTAATAACAATAACTTACTATGTTTTACAACAGTCTGACCCATGATATCCCTTCTCTACGTTGTAGTCCTTCCATACTGTAAAAAATAAAAAATAAAACAATTACAAAAATAGCAAAAAAAATGAAAAAGTATAAAGACTCTTTGAATCTTACCAATCCTGCTATTGCAGCTAGTGATCTAATCAGCATCAGGAAGAAAACACGCTAACTCATCATGCCTACCGTAACTCTAAAGTCAACATTTAAACTTTTTGGCTTCAGGAAATATCCACATTAGTTCACGTTTTTTGAGGAGGGATAATCTTTCATCCCCTCGCTTGGGCATTTTTGCTTGATCTAGATTCATAAATCTCAATTCCTGTTCCTTATGTCCTTTTTCCACAAAGTGTTTGGACACAGGTAAATCCTTTCTCTTATTCCTGATCGTCTATCTTTGGTTGTTAAGTCTAGTTTTAATGTCACAAGTGGTTTCCCGACATACAACAATTTGCAGGGACACCACAACACATGTATTACCCATGAGGAGTCACACGTCAAATAATGGCTAATCTCAAACCTCTCATCAGTATCAGGATGTACAAAAAGAGAACCTTTCACCATTAATTTACAATTAACACACTCTAAATGTTGACTTTAGAGTTACGGTAGGCATGATGAGTTAACGTGTTTTCTTCCTGATGCTGATTCAATCTTATCAATCCTGCTATTGCAGCTAGTGAATTAAAGAGTCTTTATACTTTTTTTTTTTTTTTTGTAATTTTTTTTTTACAGTATGGAAGGACTACTAGGTAGGGAAGGGATATCATGGGTCAGACTGTCATATGTATTGTAAAATATAGTAAGTTATTGTCTCCCATTTTTGCCAACCAAAAGCTGGTGTAAATGTAATCTGATGCACTTTATGTAAAGCCTGTGGGGGGTTAATGCAGTACAGTGATGCCGGGTTTGAGTAGTCTGGCTCTGCTGGTTCTGGTCACTGGGTCCTAAAAAAACGTAGTTGTCCTGAATGGGTGTATTGCAATCTGTGGTGCGGTCCTTCTCGATCTGGACTTATATCAGGTGGCTGTACAACTTAAGGATTATTGTATGAGTTGCTCATTTCTTTGCCCTTAAACAAGATGGCGGCCGCTGTTAGTGAGCATATGAGTAGTTACTAGAGTTGGAGCATGCGCAGTAAGAGGAGGAAAATGCCAAGGTTATGGCACCATGCCTCGTGAGCTACATGTACTGATATGGTGATTATTAGACAGTAATATGACCATGATTCCCTCCCCGGATGCTAAAGTTTATATAATGCTGATATTACTAAAGTTTATATAATGCTAGGGTGGTCAAGCGTTTTTTAAGGTCTGAATATCCATGCATAGGCACTTTTGCACTTTATTTAATATATATACACATGAATGCACATATATCAATTATATTGAACTATAATCATGATGTCACTATATGCAAACTATGGATTGTCTTATTGTGACATTGGTCATTAATGAATCAATTATGGGATATATAAATATATGCACTTGCACTTTGTGATTCACTTGGCTTGTGAAAGGTTCCGTGAGGGACTGAAACGTCGCTCTGACATGTGTGTAAATACACCTGTTTTTTTCACTTTTTACAGAAGAGTCTTGTGAATTTCTTTTGCTACTCATACACCCAGGATCAAGGGTTAAACTCTGGCACCCAGACTACACTTATAAGGAGTCTCTCTCTCTCTCTCTCTCTATATATATATATATATATATATATATATATTTTATGAATGAAAAAGGGGGGTCAGAAGTTTGTATGGGTGTGCACGTAGTCTTTTATACTATTGTTAATACTAGTAACTATTGCTATAACTTTTTTAATTTTTTTAATTTCTGTATTTCTTTTTTTAATATTTTTTGTGATTTTTTTTTACTTTTTATTTGTTTATTTTAAGTGTATTAACCCCTTTCTGCAACAGCAAAGGCGGGAAGGGGTTAATTCACAGCCTGCAGGCTGACAGTTAATTTTACAGCCAGCAGGGGGCGCTCTTACATAAGGAAAAGCGCTCCCTGCTGGCTTTTACATTTAACACTGTGATAGATCCTTGTAGCAGGGTGCTGCAAGGATCTATCAGAGCCTGACAACTCCTACTGACTTCAGGTGTTCTCCCTGTGACTGCAGCTATCTAATGACAGCGCAGGCAGCAGATCGCGATGTAACCCGGCCCTTTGATACGTTGGGTTAGAGATAAGAGCCTACTGCCGCCACTTGTCGTGCGGCGGAAGGCAAAAGGTTAACGGTATGGCTTTATGGCAACATGCATCATGTGACTCTAAGTTGCAGAATAATCACACAACAAAAAATTTGACTACAACTTGCTGTCACTTGATTATTTCACAACTGTGCTTTGGCTGTGAGGCAAATCGCAGATGAGTCGAATGTTGTGTGTTACTTCCATTAAAATCATGCGACCTGAGACAAAATCCAGCATGTCTGTAGTTTATGTGACTGTTGTATTATAGCTGTTGCATGTTACATTGTGACACCATTATACAGTAATCTTAGAAGTAGCAGCTCTCTCTCCCTCTGGCTTGCCTCCCTCTTTGAGCCTTGACACTCTTGCTATGTTCGCCTAAATGTGACGGTTATGGAGGAGCTGTATGTGCATTCATCACCATGGCATTTGGTGGCTATGGACAGTCTCTAACAGGTGTTTCCAGGTTACTGTATCTCTGACTTTACAGTTACAATACACATCATTCTCAATCTTGAAATACCTGTCATGCAACACACAGTATTGGACTGACAGTTTTTGTTTACAGGCTGTTCTTTATTACAGGCCTGTCACTTTCACAAGCCTTGTCTTCTTCAAGGATGTGAGGACTATGGGTTGGATTTCTTCCTTCCTGGGTATTGAGATGGTCACCTGAGACACTAAAGCCAATGACTGGCTTCAGTGGTGATGTGTCCCTAAGTTGGTATTTCACTGTTGTGTCATGTTCTATTTGGGGACACGTCACCACTAGTGGCAACTGTGGCACAGGTCACCATGTCCAAAGCCTTGCTTAAAGTAAACAAGCCAGGGACCATAACATGGATGAATGTTAGCCAGCCTTTGCAGGAATGCAGTGTCAGGGAGCAGGAAAGAATAACTGACTTTCAGTGCTCGCAGTCCCACTTGCTTTCTGCAATCCGTAGCATGTGCTTCCCAGTGAAAGTCTCCCAGACTTTCTCTAGCATGTGCCCTAGTTTTCTCTGGCCAATAGCTAGTCATTTGAGGGTATTTAAGGAATCTTCCCCTATGGCACGGTGCCTGAGCTTTTGGTTTCCTAGCTTGCTATAAATCAGTGAAGCTGTGATGTTCAGTTTGTCTGCCCGTGTACTGAACTCTGCCTGTTTACTGCCTCTAAGCCTTTGTTGCCTGCCCTGACCTTAGCCTGTTTACTGTATTGATCCTTTGCTGCCTGCTCTGAGCTTGGACTTGTTACACATATTCACATGAATGCTGCCTACCTTGACCTTTGCATCTTATTGACTATGAGTACTGCATGATGCTTTGCACCAGTGTCTCTTACCCTAGTGGGTCAGCTGCCAACCACACCAGGACTGTTGCAAGAGGTAGCAGCCTGGTGGCTCCGTCCTGTTTTCGTTATGCAGGGGAGTCCTCTCCTGCATAACAGAAACGGGACGGATCCGTTATGCAGGCCTTTGCATAAGACATTCCATTATGCATTCCGTCATAGAATTACATTATGGTCCGTGGTAACGGAATCCATAATGCAGTTCTGCTTTTACCACCAAGCGTGAACGAATTTCAAAATAAGAAATTCACTCATCTCTAATCACAGGTGCAAGTTACACGGGACACTTAAGTGCTGGGATATATAATATCATGCTCAAATATAACATGATAACAATGCTGGCATCTAGCAACAGCAATATTACAGTTCTATAGCTCAACTGGGTAGTATTGCCACTGCAACAGGATCAAATTGTAACCCATTACAATACTTACTGTAAGGCCTCTTTCACACTACAGTATGTTGAATTCAGTGTTTTGCGTTCCGTTTTTCACGGATCCGTTGTTCCGTTTTTTGCTTCCGTTGTGGTTCCGTTTCCGTTCCGTTGTTCCGTTCCGTTTTTCCGTATGGCAAATACAGTATACAGTAATTTCATATAAAAAATTGGGCTGGGCATAACATTTTCAATAGATGGTTCCGCAAAAATCGGAACGGAAACGGAAGACATACGGATGCATTTCCGTATGTGTTCCGTTTTTTTTGCGGACCCATTGACTTGAATGGAGCCACGGACTGTGATTTGCAGCCAAATATAGGACATGTTCTATCTTTTCAACGGAACGGAAAAACGGAAATACGGAAACGGAATGCATACGGAACACATTCCGTTTTTTTGCGGAACCATTGAAATGAATGGTTCCGTATACGGACCGTATACGGAACGCAAAAAACGGACCGTATACGGAACGCAAAAAACTGTAGTGTGAAAGAGGCCTAAAGGGTACGGTTTTCTTTGTAAGAGGTATAAGGCTGATTTCAAGCTTGTTATGAAGAGGATGTTGATCTGCTGTGTTACTGAACAGATTTGACTTGGGGCTACTTCTAAGGACGCTAATTATATTGGCTGAGAGTCTCAGATTTTATTATTAGAGTGAGGGCTTTGTCCATATATAATGTTTGAATCTATTGTTTTAGTGCATTATTTTCCATGATTGTATAAATGTAGCCATGCACATCCGCATATTTGCTATCATATCGTGCAGAATGTTTTGTATCTTTTTCCATGATTTTTGATTAGTCTTTAACCCCTTAAGGACTCAGCCCTATTTCACCTTAAGGACTTGGCCATTTTTTGCTAATCTGACCAGTGTCAATTTAAGTGCTCATAACTTTAAAACGCTTTGACTTACCCAGGCCGTTCTGAGATTGTTTTTTCGTCACATATTGTACTTCATGACACTGCTAAAATTGGGTCAAAAAAGTGATTTTTTTTGCATAAAAAAATACAATTTTTACCAAAATTTTTGAAAAATTAGCAAATTTCAAAGTTTCAGTTTCTATACTTCTGTAATACATAGTAATACCCCCAAAAATTGTGATGATTTTACATTCCCCATATGACTACTTCATGTTTGTAGCATTTTGGGAATGATATTTTATTTTTTGGGGATGTTACAAGGCTTAGAAGTTTAGAAGCAAATTTTGAAATTTTTCAGAAATCTTCAAAATCCCACTTTTTATGGACCAGTTCAGGTTTGAAGTCATATTGTGGGGCTTAGATAATAGCAACCTCCCAAAAATGACCCCATTCTAGAAACTACACCCCTCAAGGTATTCAAAACTGTTTTTTCAAACTTTATTAACCCTTTAGGTGTTCCACAAGAGTTAATGGCAGATGGAGAAACAATTTCGAAATTTCTATTTTTTGGAAAATTTTCCAATATAATCAATTTTTTCCAGGAGTAAAACAAGGGTTAACTGCCAAACAAAACTCAAAATGGGTTGCCCTGATTCTGTAGTTTGCAGAAACACCCCATATGTGGTTGTAAACTACTGTTTGGCCGAACAGGAGCACATAGAAGGAGGGGAACACCATATGGGTTTTGGAAGGCAGATTTTGCAGGACTGGTTTTGTTTATACCATGTCCCATTTGAAGCCCCCTGTTGCACCCCTAGAATAGAAATTTCAAAAAAGTGACTCCATCTAAGAAAGTACACCCCTCAAGGTATTCAAAACTGGTTTTACAAACTTTGTTAACCCTTTAGGTGTTCCACAAGAGTTAATGGCAGATGGAGAAACAATTTTGAAATTTCTATTTTTTGGAAAATTTTCCAATTTAACCCTTACTTTATTACTGGAAAAAATGGGTTAACAGCCAAACAAAACTCAAAATGAGTTGCCCTGATTCTGTAGTTTGCAGAAACACCCCATATGTGGTCGTAAACTACTGTTTGGCCGAACGGCAGGACATAGAAGAAGGGGAACGTCATATGGTTTTTGGAAGGCAGATTTTGCTGGACTGGTTTATTTACACCATGTACCCTTTCAAGCCCCCTGATGCACCCCTAGAGTAGAAACTCCATAAAAGTGACCCCATCTAGGAAACTACGGGATAAGGGGGTTGTTGTTTTGGGACTATTTTAGGGGTAAATATGATTTTTGGTTGCTCTATATTACTCTTTTTTGAGGCAATGTAACAAAAAAATTCTAAAATTGTTTCTACATTCGCTATTTAGTTTTGTGGAACACCTAAAGGGTTAACATAGTTTGTAAAGTAACTTTTGAATACCTTGAGGGGTGTAGTTTCTTAGATGGGGTCACTTTTTTGGAGTTTCTAGTCTAGGCTACATCAGGGGGGGCTTCTAATGGGACATGGTGTCAAAAAAAAAACTGTCCATCAAAATCTGCCTTCCAGAAACCGTATGGAGTTCCCTTCGTTCTATGCCCTGCCGTGCGGCTATATAGCCATTTACGACCACATATGGGGTGTTTCTGCAAACTACAGAATCGGGGCAATAAATATTGAGTTTTGTTTGGCTGTTACCCCTTGCTTTATTACCGGCAAAAAGGATTCAAATAGAAATTTTGCCCAAAAATTGTTGTTTTGGCACCGTTTTTTTTAAATATTTTTAACACCGTTCATCCGAGGCGTTTGGTCAAAAGTTATTTTTATAGCGACGACTTTTACGCACGCGACGATGCCCAATATGTATGGCTCTCAGACTTTGGAGACACTAAGCAGGCATCCTAAAACTGCGGCCCACCAGATGTTGTAAAACTACAATTCCCACCATGCCCTGCTGATGGCTGTAGGTTTTTCTGGGCATGCTGGGAGTTATAGTTTTACAATATCTGGAGGGCCGCAGTTTGAGGATGCCTGCACTAAAACTAATATCTTTTGGGGGGAAAAAAATGTTTTTGTGTCTCCAAAGGCTGAGAGCCATAGTGTTTTATGTTCTCTAGTGGACTGTTGGGGATTATAAAAATTTTGTTCTCCATGGAAGTGTGATACTCCCTGAAGCAATCGATAACGCAGAGGCCCGGATGATCGGGGCACGTGTCGCACGTGAGTGGTGGTGTCCTTCCGTATCCCCCTCCTGCGACACACTCTGCACTTTTTTGGGGTTCGTCCCTTCTTTCCAGTATGGGGGACCACACCTGGAAAGTGTTGGCCAGGGACGATCCGGGTGCCTCCAGTTCCCGAGGTACTCCGGCCTGCTCTTTCCCGGTCCGAAAAGATCAGGTCCTTGAGGACTGCCTCATAGAACTGGAGGAATGTCCCTGTGCTGCCAGCGCTTCGGGATAGTACAAATGAGTTGTACATGGCAACCTGCACCAAGTAGACCGCAACTTTTTTGTACCATGCCCGGGTTTTGCGCATGGCGTTATATGGCGTGAGGACTTGATCAGAGAGATCAACTCCTCCCATATACCGATTGTAGTCGACGATACAATCGGGCTTGAGGACCGTTGCCGTGGTACCTCGCACAGAGACTGGGGTGGTGCCGTTACCGTGGATTGTGGACAGCATAAGGACATCCCTCTTGTCCTTATACCTAACCAGCAACAGGTTTCCACTGGTAAGTGCACAGGTCTCACCCCTGGGGATAGGTACCTGGAGGGGGTAGGCAGTGAGGCCGCGTTGATTTTTCCGCACGGTCCCACAATCGAACGTGGATCTGGCGGCAAGGGACCTGAACAAGGGAATGCTGGTATAAAAGTTATCCACGTACAAGTGGTAACCGTTATCCAGCAGTGGGTACATAAGGTCCCACACGAGTTTCCCGCTAACACCCAGAGTGGGGAGACATTCTGGGGGTTGAATACGGGAATCTCGCCCCTCGTACACACGAAATTTGTAAGTGTACCCTGAGGTACTCTCACAAATTTTGTATAGCTTCACGCCATACCTCGCCCGCTTTGTGGGAATATATTGGCGGAAACTGAGTCTCCCCTTGAACGCAACGAGAGACTCATCAACCGCGACCTCCCTTCCAGGTACGTAGGCCTGCTGAAATGTGGCCCCAAAGTGATCGATGACCGGCCGTATCTTATACAGCCGGTCATAGGCAGGATCACCTCGGGGTGGACATGCTGCATTATCGGAATAATGCAGACATTTCCGGATGGCCTCAAACCGGGGACGTGTCATGACCATACTGTACAGTGGGGTCCGGTATAGGACGTCCCCACTCCAGTATTGCCTGACACTGGGTTTTTGGACTAGACCCATATGCAGCACGAGGCCCCAAAATGTCCTCATTTCGGCTGCACTGACTGGCGTCCAGCCACCGGGTCTAGACAAAAATGAGCCTGGGTTTTGAGCGACGAACTGTTGGGCGTACAGATTCGTCTGCTCCACCATCAGATTCACCAGTGGGTTACTGAAAAAAAAACTAAAATAGTCAATTTCAGTAAACCCCACTGTGGGAATCTGGATTCCAGGATTGCCAGCAAAATCCGGAATCTCAGGCTCAAAGTCCACTGGGGGACACCAGCTAAGTTCATCGGCAGGGGGCTCCGGTGAACTTATTTGGTGGGCCGGGAAACCAGTACGAACCCCAGGGCGGCTCGTACTAGGGTGGGCCACAGGATCCCTAGCATGTGGGGCCCCTGGCTCCGCCTGGCGGCGTCTCCGCCGCCTTGGTGGCTCATCGTCATCCGATCATGATGAGGAGGATGCGGATGATAAAAGGAATGTGGGGTCATCCTCATTCTCACTGGGGCTCTCAGAGTCGGAGGCAATCTGGGCGTATGCCTCCTCGGCCGAGAACACCCGGCGGGCCATGGGTGTGTGTGCGTGTAGGTGTGCGTGTGTGGCAAACTTTATTATATGTGCGTGTGTGTGGGGGCAACGGGTGTTCGCGTACTAAAAAAGGCAAGAAAAAAAGGGCAAGTGTTAGGAAAAAAAGTTAAAACTTGCTGATCAGCGGTACAAGGCTGATCAGCGGTGGGGTGGTGGGGCGCTAACAGTGGACGGACGCTAAAAAGTGCCGACCAGTGGTGGTAAGGGGGCTGGTGGTGAAGTGGGGGGGGGGGAAGGGGCTGGTGGGGGTGGGGGGGCTGGTGGTGGTGGTGGGGGGCTGGTAGGGGGGGCAAGTGGCAGGGGGGAGGCTGGGGTCTGATAGATGGATCAAAAAAGTTAGGAATAAAAGTTTTTTTTTTTTTTCTAACTAACTTTTCCCTCTTTCCCTGCCTAACGGTGCCTCTCCCTCACTGACCCTAACCTACCTGGGTGGCGATGGGTGCAGGAGGGTGATGGATGGCGATTAGGGGGACACAGGAGCTGGTGCTGGACGATGCTGCCGGGTGCTCGTGCAGAACAGGAAGAGGAGGGGAGAGAGGAGCGCAGGAAGTTTGAATTTCGCGCCTCTCTCCCCTGCACCAATCAGCACCCTGGACAGCGGCGTTTAGCACCAGGGCCAGCACCGCCTCCTCAAATCCTCGGACTGCGATTGGTGGTGTATAATTACGCCACCGATCGCAGTCTTTTTCCGGTTCATCGGGTCACAGGACACCCGAATGGACCGGAAACGCAGAAAACCGCAGGTCTGAATTGACCTGCGGTTTTCTGCGATCGCCGATACGGGGGGTCAAATGACCCCCCCCCTGCGTTGTTACGGGATGCCGGCTGAATGATTTCAGCCGGCATCCCGTTCCGATTAACCCCCGCGGCGCCGGAATACCGATTTAAAGTTAGGACGTACCGATACGCCCTGCATCCTTAAGGGGTTAAGGAGTGGCACCTTCAGGTGTGAATGTCCTTCTATCTTGGGAGTAGCATTCTTGTGCACTTTTGCACCACCTCCTAACAGGTGAACTTGATTAAGTTGGTACACATAGCTGTGCCTGCTCCTCCTCTTATCGGTTGCTGTATGCACATGGAGGTAACTAAGAGCAGCACGCTATATGTGCAGGGTCTGCTATCCTGAATATAGATGCCCATATGCCATAGGTAGGTTTAGAGTAGGACCTGCCTGACTGAGACCACCTTGGCGCGGGTAGGCCGGCACAGATGTGTTTTGATCAAAATATGTTGGCTGAGAGTCTCAGATTTTATTATCAGAGTGAGAGCTTAGTCCACCGGAGGCCAGGTAGAGGTTATGTCATGGAAGAGTTAAATACAGAGACAGGTAGAAGTAGGTACACGCAGGGCCGGCCTTAGGTGTTCAGGCGCCCTGTGCGAGCTAACCTGGTGGCTAAATTTGTGACATTTCTGGATTAGGTTTGAGACTAAAATTAGATCTGCAACCTCATTCTGCATAGCTTTGCTCACAATATTAACTTGGTACAATATATCATACCAAACACACAATGACATTATAAATTTAAACTCCACAATCTGCGGAGATAGTGTGTTAGCCTCATGACAAATGTTTGGTTCAGTGTGGGTTTCCTCAGACAAAACGATCAATGCTTCTTGTATTTCGCCTAGATTATGTCTTAGTGGTTTTAGGCAATTTATACTGCATTCCAACCTCGTGGTGCACAAAGGCTTTAAAGTGAGACCAGAAACATGGTCAGACAAAATCTTCCATCTCTTCACGGATCCTGAGAATAGAACATAAAGGCGCTGAATGATCCCAAATAGTAGCATCGATTCCTTGCATGAACGTACTGCATCTCCAATAACCAGATTAAGACAATGACAACCACACGGTAGAAATACTGCTCTTGGGTTTATGTTTAAAATTTTGGACTGAACACCATTGTTTTTTCCTGCCATATTGGCTCCATTGTCATAACCTTGTCCACGACAATTATCAATGTCCAAATTTTTTCCTGCAAGAAATTCAAGGAGGAAATCACTCAATCCTTTTCCAGTCGTATCCTCTACTTTACAAAAACCAAGGAAATGTTCCTTTACTTGAATATTTCCAGAAAGGTCTTCCAAAAGCGAATTGTAAAATACATCTGCTCTTTATGGCTTATATCTGGAGTGCAATCAAGAATAATGGAGAAATATTTAGCATTTCTGCAGCGTTGTAAAATGTCCTCAATTACCTGTTTAGCCATAAGATTTATTATTTCATTTTGAATTGTTTTTCCACAGTAGTGGTCCGCAGTTTCTTTTGATACTACCCTGCGTAAGTGTTCTGCCATCACACTGTCATATTTTCCTAATAGTTCGACGAGACCTAAAAAATTTCCATTATTAGATGTAAAAAGTCGACCCGAAGAGCCTCTGAAGGCCAGATTACATTCTGCTAAAAACTGGACAATACTCAACAGCCTCTCCATCACAGATCTCCAGTGTTGCCTTTCACGGCTCATGAGATTTTGGTAGTTTTGATCAATCGCATGTTTTGATTTCAGTCTCAGTTGTGTTTCAGTCCACATCTGCTGGGCTGTAAAATGGCCGCTGGAGGTTTCATACGATTTCAAAATATTTGACATATGAGTCCAGTCATCTGATCCTCCAAGGGCAAGCAATGTTTTAGGATTCTTATCAAATAATTTGCAAGAGAAACAGAATACTTTATTGGCCGATGAGGAGTATACCAACCATCGCTATGTTTGTTCTTCACCACTGTCTAATTTTCTTTTATAGAATGCTGAAGAAAAATGCCTATTATAGGCATCTTTTTTAAAATCAACACCTTGTACCTGTACAGGACCAACATCTAAAATACGATCAATATTCTTAGATATCAATTTTGGCCATAAAGCAGGATCTGTCAAGCTTGATTTTTCATATGTGCTTATGGTTTCATCAAAAGGGTCTGGGCCAGAAGGTATATTAGAATCCTCTTCTTCCAAAGATGTTCTAGATGTTGAAGGCTCACTGAGCTGAAGATGTACATCACTTTGGCTACTGCAGCTTTCTTCATCTTTTTCTTCTGTGGTTTGTAAACCACTAGGTGCTGGTGTTCCAAAATATTTTTTTATTACTCCAGCACTCTTCTTGTCCTCCAAATCCATAAGAGCCCTTCGTTTTCGATTCTGTGCACTTGACAGTCCTATGTAACACCACAAATAACACTTAGCTCTCTGAATACAGATAACACAGACAGTGATGGCTCTCTGATGTCTGAAAATGTAGCATTGTTACCTGCAATCCTATGTAAAACCACAGATAACACTAGTGCTGATAATGTGGTAGTGTTACCTGCAGTCCTATGTAAAACCACAGATAACACTAGTGCTGATAATGTGGTAGTTTTACCTGCAGTCCTATGTAAAACCACAGATAACACTAGTGCTGATAAAGTGGCAGTGTTACCTGCAGTCCTATGTAAAACCACAGATAACACTAGTGCTGATAATGTGGTAGTGTTACCTGCAGTCCTATGTAAAACCACAGATAACACTAGTGCTGATAATGTGGTAGTGTTACCTGCAGTCCTATGTAAAACCACAGATAACACTAGTGTAGATCATGTGGTAGTGTTAACTTAGTCCTTAGTGTGCCTTCCTGTGTCTATCGCACGGACTCCCTGCTGGCGGCGCTGCCTCCGCTTCCTTCTTCCTCTGCACAGAAAGTCCTGATGCAGCTGCGTCAAGACATAGGAACAGTGGGCATGGTGATGGTGACACACAGGAAGAGACACACACACACACACACACACACACACACACAGGGACGGACACACAGATGCATATGATAAATATGATCACATCACAGTTCCTGCCTGTCTGCTTTGGTAAAGCTGGGCATAGCTGGGCTATGCCAGGCTTTAGCAGAGTGGGCACAGGACAGTGGACACAGGGCACGATATTTATGCAAGCACAGCTGAGCGAGTGCAGGGCAAGGGCCCGCATACACATTACTCCTCCTGCCTGTCATACCCCCCCCCCACACCTGGCATTAGGGGTTGGATGATGCGGATTGTGCACATAGCCACCAATCATATCCCCCCCCTCCTAAAGGTAACTGATGTGCTGGGGGAGAGGAATATGATTGGTGGCTATGTGCACACTCAACATCAGCAGCAAGGAGTTAAAGTCCAACCCTTAATGGCCCCCAAAATCCCTGGGGGGGGGGGGGGGGGGGGTTGATGTAGTAGCAGGAAAGCACACTGTCCCCCTGTCCTCTATGAGCCCCCCCTGAGTCCTCTCTGAGCCCCCCCCCTCACCCATTGCACACTTTTCCCACTCCAGATGGGCCATAGGCTGGGGAAGACTTATGTGTGCATGTGCTGGCCCATTAATAGCTGGGGAGAGAGAGTGTGCAAGTGCCCTACAGGCAGAGAGGAGCAGAGGTATGTGCAGTGAGCCCTCATGGGAGCTGGTATAGAGGATGGGAGTGCTAGTGGCCCTGATGTAGTGTTGTATTGTAACAGTGTCCTGGGGACCCTGGGGTTTGTTGTAATTAATGTTATAGCATTGAGGAATGAGGCCAGAGTTGAAAGTAACAAAGTCCTTTTTACTACAGTAGCAGCAGGCTTTAGTGCAATTCTCCTCTGGCACCAGCTAAGGGGGTACGATGACAGGTTGGATGGCTGCAGTTCTGCACTTAGATTTTGCTGGCCTAGTGGTCATTTGTTGATTTGGGTGTCTTTAGCCATAGTCCCTCAATTCAGTGTCTGTAGAAGCAATGTCACAGTGCAGTGTACAAGCACGACCATCACTGCTGGATTAAGGGGTGGTCGTAACCATGTAAACAAGCAGTGTATAATGTGATGGAAAAAATGAATCCAGCCAGGAAGCAATATGGACAATAATAATACATTAGTAAGTGCCTTTAATTAACTTTATCTACATGATAAATTCCACTTGCCGAAGTGAGACAACCCATGCAACTCAAATGAACATAAAGAGGAAGAATTTAAGTGGCACGCAAATTTTTTTTTTTACACTAAGGCACTCCACTAACTCCTCTCAGTGCATAACTATACTCACCCAGTCCCAACTAATAAAATCTATCATCTACATGGTGGTACCAATACACCTTGCAATAAATTAAAGTACCAACTGGTCCTTCCTTATCCAGGGTTTTGCTGGCATCTGTGTGATGTCCGCTGGATCCAGAACAAGGTCACTGTGGTAATAGAGAAAAAAAATAATAATGACAAGATGATGGTGACTGTCCATGTTAAATATCTAGGAGGGGACACTGTGCTGCCCTGTAAGACTGAAACATCCCAATGTATAACAGGGTAATCTAGGACATTTCCCCTTAGTGCTACCACACAGTAGTTATGCCCACCTTTGTGCCCCTTCACAGTAGTTATGCCCACCTTTGTGCACCTTCACAGTAGTTATGCCCACCTTGTGGCCCCTTCACAGTAGTTAGGCCTTAATTTTTCCCCTTCACCGTAGTTATGCCCACCTTTGTGCACCTTCACAGTAGTTATGCCCACCTTTGTGCTCCCTCACAGAGGTTATGCCCACTTTGTGCCCCTTCACAGTAGTTATGCCCACCTTTGTGCCTCCTTAAAGTAGTTATGCCCACCTTGTGCCCCTTCACAGTAGTTGTGTCCACCTTTGTGCCCCATCGCAGTAGTTATGCCTACCTTGTGGCCTCTTCACACTAGTTATGCCCACCTTTGTGCCCTCTCACAGTAGTTATGCCCACGTTTGTGCCCTCTCACAGTAAATATGCCATCCTTTGTGCCAACTCACAGTCGTTATGCCCATTTTTGCACCCCCTCACATTAGTTATACCCACTTTTGTGCCCCTTCACACTAGTTATGTCCTCCTTGTGACCCCTCTCCATAGTTATGACCACCTTTGTTCCCCCTGACAGTAGTTATGCCCACCTTTATGCCCCCTTACAATAGTTATGCCCACTTTTGTGCCCCTTCACATTGATTATGTCTGCATAGTGCCCGCCCCCTTTGTCCCTAGTGCCCCCTTCACTCTCCAGCTCCATAAAAAAACTAATACTTCCCTGCTTCCCTGATGATTGTCACATCCAACAGCAGGAGGCTGATTCCCGGGCTTTCAGTGCTCCTCCCACACAGCCAGCAGCGCAATGTGCTGCCTGTAGGGGAGCGCCAGAGCTCAGCTTAACGTTGAAGTGGGGAGAGGACAGCTCCATGCTTCACTATAGAAATTAACCCCCCCTAGCCTCTGCGCCTGGGGCACGTGCCCCAGCTGCCCCGCTCTCGCTATGCCCCTGGACAAGTCCTTTATTAATTTCCTATTCTCTACTATATAGGTAATAATCTGAAGTGCCTCTTTAACATTACAACATTATTACTCATGTTTGTCTTTTTAGAATGAACAAAAATTGATTACATAGAAGGATAATGAAGTTGGTTGTGATTGAGAGATAATTTAGAACCTTTTGCATTACAGATTTATTAATAAAACAAAATAAAGCATAGTAAATTATATTCTGTGTCCCAATACATTGTATTGTGTTTTTCCAGTGTTTCACAATAATACCTCTAGCTGGTTTGTCAAATTACGAAAAGGGAAGCAAACATTTTACTTCATATGTTCTCCTCTGTCCGGTTTGTTGCAATATTTGTCAATCCATGCAATCTTGAAGTTTAAGTGTGAGGTTAAAATTGTCATGTCTTGCAAAATGTGATTGAGAAAACACTATTCTTTAACCCCTTAAATGTTGCTTTCAGAAAATGAAGACACAAAAACATTTTTCTTTTTCAAAAATGCTTTATTATGTCAAACTGAAACAAAAAATAAAAATAGACATATTTGGTATTGTATAAAAGAAAAAAGTGGTATAGATGGGCACTCATCCACTTGGGACCACCTGGAGATATTATTTAAAAACAATTTATTAAGCACTAAATACAATAACCAATAAAATGCAATTAAATGAAAACAATATAATATACAATTAAATAAAAACAATATAAAAAAAATAAGGATAGTCTACAGGGATGGTAATCCCAATATATTACCATCTGTATAGCTACAATAGCATCCAATCTGTAGTGCACTGTGCAGTAAATCGTCAATATAAACACAGAATGTAGATAAAACAAAAATAGAAGAAAATAAAATATCGCTTATTCCTACTCTTAAAGATATATCTCAATCTATCAAGTAAAAATAGAAAGATTAGGGATATCCCTTGAAGGTCTATAGGAAACAACCGCTTTTACATCCAAATGTCTGATGTTACCTATTTGCATATATTAATTATTTGATACCCGTACTGTAGTAGAGTTGATGCTGGTAACATGACAATTATTTGGTGCCGATAATATAGTGGAGTTAGTATAGTTTTATACTCCAGAGGTCTCTATTATATTGTAAACAGTTGTAATTAGTTGCTTGCAGAGTCTATTGTTAGAAATATTACCATTTACTTAATATGCGCTATTTAAAAAAATAAAATAAAACATGGATTCGTCTACAGTTTATACTACCGTGTTGTTTTCCATAAATTATACTCACTGTTGTGTGAGGTGCGCATCCATTTGTGGCATCCCACGTGGTAGTTCGAATGGTATGCTTACCTCTATTGGTATAATATTTAGTATAAATAATGGAGACAAATACTTATCGCCTTGTAGCAGAGTTTATGCAATGTATGCTCGGCGTCTCACGTGTTCTGGCCAACAGTAGAATGATGCAATGTACGGCGTCTGAGCAGTGTATGCTCTGCGTCTTCTGTGTCCCGACAAGTTACTGTAGAGCTATGAATTGCAGAGTTTAGGCAGCGTGCAAATGGCGTCCCACGTGTCCCAGTGTCACCACCAGACATCTGAGAAGCTCTGTCACACGTTCTTCAGGACCTCCTGCTTGAGGTTCCTTTTGTTTTGCTTTCGTTTTCTCATCTCGTTAGCCTCTCTCAGCTGTCATGTAGTTGGACTGATTGCATCCCTTTAAATCCCTTCCCATACTGCATCACTTTGCGGTTTATACAACTTCCTGGAGTGTGTGCATGCTGGATGCTACTACCGAGTCTTCTACAGATAAGTTTTGTTCATTCATTTGTTTTCCTGTTTGCTGGATCCCAGGTGACCATGACTCCCTCCGTATCAAGTGTAGGGAGCCGGTGGTCGTGTCCCCTAACTATTATAGGGTGTTCAGGTGTTATACAGTCGAGAAACGAGGATATGTGATCATCTACCATTGAGATTTTTGCATAGGCTGAGCAGTTAGGGAGAGAGCCAGGTCTGTTGCAGGGCTTTCCCTTTGGTGCCTTAGTTTTGGATCCAGTCAGTCGGATCTTCATTTTGTGTCTTCTAGTTTTCTGTACACCTTCCGTGACACCCAGATCTTTCAAGTGTATTAGTGGTGGGGATCAAACGATTAAAGCCCCTTCCTGGGTCCAGTGGATATCGCTTTCTGTGAAGCGCTTCACTAATCTTTAAATATAGGGTTATGTATCTGTAGTTGATATCGATAATGTGCATAACTCCTATGTGGGATTTGCAAGTATATTAAGAACTCCAAACGCGTTTCGGAGTTTCTCCTTACTCCTTCATCAGTGGCTAAACATGCGCAGGATAACTGCTGGATTTATATCCTTAGTTCTCAAGCTGATTCGAAAAGCTGGATTCGGAAGTGCAAAATCCCATATCATATTTCATTCCGGTTCCTGTGCGATTCCTATGCGTTTTTTGGGATACTGATGCGTTTTTTGGTCTATAGTGTTTAAATCAACTATAGCAAATTTCTAATAAATTGTTTTATAAAACGTACTTTGCTTTTCTTGAAAATAAATCAAAAAGTAAATAGACATAAAAAATTTGTAAATAGACATAAAAAATATGTCAAGATCATGTACAATCTGTATAAAGTGCTATAGATGGAATGTAGTGATCTGTTCCTGATTTTTATCTCAAGAACAAAAGGGGAATAGATCCTATTATATTGTGTTGATTTAGTTTTGTTAGGACGATACATATCCCGAATATACCTACTTTAGCCAACCTTTGAAAAATTATTTTGGACATATGAATCCAAAAACTAATTTAGAAAAATCAACACAATATAATAGGATCTATTCCCATTTTGTTCTTGAGATAAAAATCAGGAACAGATCACTGCATTCCATCTATAACACTTTATACAGATTGTACATGATCTTGACATTTTTTTATGTCTATTTACTAATTTTGATCCTCCTCCTAAGGAAGCAAACTATACGCGAAACGCGCGTTGAGGAGTATCTTCACCTTGCCCGCAGCCCCTGCATTCTGGTATGTTACATATTCATGTAGTGCACCTTTCAGCTTTGTTTATCTTGGCGATTAGAGCTGTACAAGTGAGGCACACATTCACATGGAAAGCATGCGTGCAATTGATTTGATTGCCATAGTTTATATCCCTTCATTGTGACCTATTTTGCTAGGAGTTTCCAGATAGTATAGTGTAAGGGGGTATATCTTGGCAATATTAGTGCTATGGGTCTGTTGACAAGGTGATTTATGACTGTGATTTGTCCCTGCGTACACACATTTAATTGCATTTTATTGGTTATTGTATTTAGTGCTTAATAAATTGTTTTTAAATAATATCTCCAGGTGGTCCCAAGTGGGTGAGTGCCCCTCTATACCACTTTTTCTTTAATATAATCATTGATTAGGGTGCATCAACAGTTTGGAGCACCATTCCATGATTAGTAAGGGGTGAGCCGTCCTATATATATTTATATATCTCTAGATCTTTTGGTATTGTCACATCTGTATCAACCTGCTCTATAATAAAAATACATGATTGATCCTGTCAGGAAAACTCCATAAAAAACAATAAATAAAAACTGTGCCAGAGCAGCTATTTTGTGGTTACCTTGCCTCACAAAAAGCATAATATTGAGTGATCAAAAATCAACCCAAAATAATACCAATAAAACTGTCAGCTTATCCCATAGTTTCCAAAATGGGGTCACCTTTTTGGAGTTTCTACTGTAGGGGTGCATCAGGGGGTCTTAAAATGTGACATGGCAACTTAAAATTATCCCAATAAAATCTGCTATCTTAAATCCATATCGCTCTCCCTCCTTCCTGCATCCTGCCGCCTGCCCATACAGCAGTGTACAACCACATATGGGGTGTTTCTGTAAACTACAGATTCAGGGTAATAAATATTGAGTTTTGTTTGGCTGTTAACTCTTGCTGTGGAAAATTTGCGAAAAAAGTGACATTTTGAAATTTGGCCTCCACTTTCCTTTAATTCTTATGGAACACAATTTGTAAAATCATTTTTAATCATTTAAAGGGTGTCGTTTCTAAAATGGAGTCATTTATAGGAGATTTCTACTATGTAAGCCCAACAAAATGACTTCATAACTAAATTAGAACATAAAAAAGTGGGTTTTGAAATTTTCTTTTAAAATTTCAAAATTTGGCTTTTAAAATTCAAAGCCTTCTAACGTCCCAAAAAAAGAAAGTAACATTTACAAAAAGAGGCTAACATAAAATAGACATATGGGGAATGTTAAATAACTATTTTATGAGTTATCATTCTCCTTATTAAATGCAGAGAAATTCAAATATAAAAAATTGTGGATTTTTTCAAATTTTCTGTACATTTGGGACTTTATTTTATAAATAAAAGTAAAACATATCAACTCAAATTTACCACTTACTAAAACTGGCTTGGTCTTGAAGGGGTTAAAACATATGTCCAAACGTAAAAAATTATGTAAATATCATATAATGAAGCTTTGAAATACTAAATAGTTTAAATAAAAAAGTCTTCCCCTGCCAAAGAATAATTTTTTTTATTTTTTATATTAAATAAATTGAACTGCACATAGTGTGAAAAAACTAAATAAAACATGGAATTGCTATTATTTTTATATTTCCTCCGAAAAATAAATGAAAACGTCAGTAAATTGTTTGCAATTTAAAATGCTTCAAATTCGAAATCTTCCTATAAAAAAAGCCCTAATCAAGTTATGCCTACAGAAATCTAAAAGAGTCACCTGTCTCAGAATATGGTGATTATAAGGACTGTAGGTAGGGGCAGTGAGCCCTAAAGCTAGTACCCAGCCCACTTTCCCTACCTACTTGCAGTGCAAGCCCTAGATAGATAGACTGCAACTGGTCGACGGTCCCTATGCTATATAAGTGCAGAGACGGACTAAGGCTACTTTCACATTAGCGGCAGCCTTCTCCGCAGGCTGTTCCGGCGGGTGAGCAGCCTGCCAGATCTGTGCTGCTGCTAGTGCACACGTGCTGCCGAAAGTCCGCTCCGGCCCCATTCACTATAATGGGGGCGGGCGGGAGGTCCGACCGCAGCACGGCAAACATGCCGAGAGGTGGACATGTCGCAGTTTTATTCCGGCACGCTGCCGGAAGCTCTGGTCAGAAGCACAAGCAATCCAAGTAAGCACAGGAGCTAGAACCAGGAACACATCTATAGAGTCAAAAACTATCACTTGCACTGGTGTGTGGCCAGGAAGGGATTTAAATAAAGAGCAGAGTCCCAGGATCAGAACCTCATAGGTCCATGACTCGGCACTCCATTAGTCAGCAACACTAGCACACAGTAATATAGCAGCTCAGCTAATCAGCCCACTGCCAATCTCCCCCAGCACATGCTTGCTGCAGGGAGAAACAGAGGATTGCATCCTGTTGCTAAGTGGGCAGTCATGTCACCAGGGGGCATGGCTGAGCAGTGCGTCTCTCGTGGGGCAACCATGCCAAGGCTGAGGATTGTGCTGCTGGAGCCCAGACAGGTAAGTATGTTACAGTGATAGAAAAATATTTTTCCCATAAAACTTGTTTTTATTGCTGCCAAAGTAAGAAAACTATAAATAATTGGTATCAACTTGATCCTACATACCAACTCAATGAAGATAACTGGCTTTACAGTGAATCTCTGACAAAAGTATCTGTACCACCAAACAGTGCCAATTAGAGATGAACGAACTTCTTGAAATACATTCAATCTAATTTGTTTTTAGAAAATTTGATTTGTGACTAAATCGATTGTACATAAATCAAATATGCTCTGGTTGGACTGAAAATTGGTATATGATGCTCTGAGGTCTTCTAGGACCTGGATTAAAAAAAAATATATCTTTACATAATTTTTTTTTTATTATTGCACTTTCTACCCCCTCTTTTTAAGCTCTTTAATGCAATAACAGCAGTAGCAAATAATGTCAGTGACACTGGCATACACACGTGATCAAAATTGTTGCTACCCTTCTGTTAAAGAGACTCATAATAGTAACTGAAATAACTTGAAACTGACAAAAGTAATAATAAATAAAAATAAATGAATAGTAAACTTTTAATAAAAATAAACATTTACTGATAATGGGCTAATGAAAATCAGACATTGCTTTTGAATTGTGAATCAAGAGAATAATAAAAAAAGAAACTAATGAAACTGGCCTGAACAAAACTGATGCTACCCTAGAACAGAAGATTGAAAATAATTTGACCATAGGGATATTTTAAACTAAGGTGTGTCCTGTAAGTATCATAGGTGTCTTCAAACTTGTAATCAGTCCAGGGACGGACCAAAGTGGCCTTGGAAAAAATACTAAAACTGGCTCAGTTTTGTAGTTGGGTCCAAATTGATGGAAGGTAGAGTCAGCAATACCCTATTGTGGCACATTATACCACCCTAACAAAGCCAAATACCACTGTTATCACAAAATACTGCCAGCAGCACAAAATACATCCTCAAAAACTTCCACTGGCCGACTGAGGGCTCAGGCATCAGCCCACCGGGAAATTTCCCTGTAAGGTCTATGACCAATCCGCCCCTGAATCAGTCTGCTGTGACAATTCGGGGTCACTTAGCTCTCCAGGATCACCGTCTTCTCAGCTTAGACGGTTGGCAGACCTCAAGAAGCTACTCCAGCACTGCAGATTTGTCACGACCAGCTTTATTGTCACTTTTACAGCAGACCAATCATAAATTTTAAACATAAATCCTCGGCCGTCTGGCCACTGACTACACAGTATTTTCCCTCTCTATCGGGATCTGGTTCTACCACCCAGCTCCCCAAAACACAGTACGGTGCTTACCCCACACAGGGTTAGAGGGTCCTGGCTCCCACAGGCTTGGACGCAGCCTGCTCCTTCCCCAGACTGGGAGCCCTGATTGAGGAGCTCAGCCCACATTTACATGAGCTCCTCAGATGGCTGCTAATTTTCTAAATTACCAGCTTAGCTGCTGCAGACAGTGGGGAAAACCTATTTTCCCAGCCTTTCCTGTTCTCACCCAGGTCTCCTCTGGGTGAGATACACCATTTCAATGGCCCTCATATGGCCCTCTGGCAGCTCCACTGCCACATTGCCTATTTATAGGGTCAAAAGCAGTCACTCTGCTGTTTGATATTATAGTTGGAGATGAGCAAATTTATTAAAAATTTGATTTGGACGGTTTGCTGAATTCCCCAAAAAGATTTGATTCGATCTGAATTTATTTGGGATGAATCGTGTTAAAAAACAGCTATTTCCTGGCTGCTGGGAGCCTGTATAGTGTATACATTCGGCCTGGGACAGATCATAGAGTCCCATGGCTTCCAATACCACCTCTATGTTGACGACACTGAAATCTACCTCTCCGGCCCAGATGTTGCTTCCCTCCTATCCAGAATCCCAGTGTGTCTGTCAGCACTGTCTTCATTCTTCTCCTCCCGCTTCCTTAAACTTAACACGCAGAAAACTGAATTCATTGTCTTTCCCCCATGTCACTCAACCCCCCTACCTGATCTGTCCATCACAGTTGATAGCACAACACTTTCTCCAGTCTCGCTGCCTGGGAGTAACATTGGATTCTGCCCTGTCCTTTAAGCCACACATCCAAACCCTCACCTCTACTTGCCGTTTTCAACTTAAGAACATCTCTCGTATTTGTGCCTTCCTCACCCCTGAGTCAACAAAATACTAGTGGATGCTCTTATCTCCTAACTGAACAACTTCAGCATCCTCCTGTGAGTCCTCCCATCTAGCACTCTCTCTCCCCTCCAATCTATTCTCAACTCTGCTGCCAGGTTGATCCACCTCTCACCCCGTTTCTCCTTTGCCTCCCCTCTCTGTCGATGCCTTCATTGGCTCCCCATTGCCCAGCGAATTCAGTTGAATATACTTACAACTACCTATAAGGCCGTCTACAACCTGTCCCCTACTTACATCTCTGACCTGCTTTCTCGATATAGCTCCACACGTAATCTCATATCCTCACAGGACCTCCTCCCCAGTTCTCTTCTCATCTGTTCCTCCCACAGTCGACTACAAGATTTCTCACTTGCTTCTCCCCTCATTTGGAACTCACTACCCCAACACATCAGGCTCTCCCCCAAAATCCAAAGCTTCAAGAATAACTTGAAAATCCACCTTTTCAGGAAAGCTTACCATCTGCAATGAGCATGCTGCCACCACACAGCCACAAGAGCAGCCTATACCCTCACCTACTGTGTTCTCCTCTTCCCTTATAGATTGTAAGCTCTTGCGGGCAGGGTCCTCTACCCCTCTGTTCCAGTCTGTTAATAGTCTCTTGTTTACTGTGTTTTCTATTTCTGTGTAACCCCAGCTGGATGTACAGCGCTATGGAATTAATGACGCATTAAAATAAATAATAATAATACTGGTTCAAATAACTGAAGTATGAACTCACCCTGCAGTGTGTAGTATCAGGCCGCTATTTCACACCAACTCCGCAACTACTGATTAAGGCATCAAATTAAGTGTAAAAGAATTTGACCACCCTAAAAGTGTGTAGAGAAGTGTTCTGCTTCGGTGAACGGTGGCCTTGGCGGCTAACCCTTTTCAGGTTATCTGTCCTTGGCCTTTATGATGTGATCACCTCTACTATCTTTTTTTTTCTTAAGCCCGAGGAGCGTGCTTTCTTCACCCGTGCAGCATGCCAGACCGCAAGTACTTATATATACTATACTATACTAAATACACCCCAAAACCATTTGTATCAGAATGCAATTTCGCCCCAGAATGAAGGAGGAATGGTTGTACCTATATATTAACTAAATATTCCTCAAAACTGGTTGTATCAGACTGCACTTTTAGTACAGAAACAAGGGTGAATGGAAAGTTATATATCGACTAAATACACCCCAAAACTGTTTGTATCAGGCCGCAAATCCACCCCAAAAGCAAGGGTGAATGGACAAACTTTTATATATTTAAAATAAATACATCCCAAAACTGTTTGTATCAGGCCGCAAATTCACCCCAAAAGCAAGGATGAATGGAAGTACTTTTTTATATTTAAAATAAATTCACCCCAAAACAGTTTTTATCAGACCGCACTTTCAACCCAATAACAGATCCTAGGATTACTGCAATTACTATTTAAAACAACCTAAAATCTGTAGTAATAGATCACTTTTAGTAACTCCAATTAGTGCAGCAAGGTATAATAGGATAGCTACTATTAGCCAGGCTTTACACTCTCCTATTGGTCCCTGCTCTCTCCCTACAGTGGGAATAATGCCCCCCTATTCTTTCCCTACATTATAAATAATCTTTCCCTGAACTGCTCAATTGTTTATTTTTTATTTTTTTATAAAGTCTTTCCTAATCACTGTCCCTAGTGCCTGTAATGTCTCTCCCTGCACTAAGTTGACTGTAAAATGGCGGAGATCGGGCATGAGGAGGCTTTTTATAGGGCTATAACATCACAGGGGCTAGCTATCTGCTGATTGCCTGTCTGCATGGCATTATGGGTGCTCCCTCATTGCCTAGCTTCTTACTTTCACTTCGTAACATGTACAGCAGCCATTTTAGAAAAAATGCTATTCGTTGCCACGAAGCAGGAGGAAATTCGACTTTGGACCGAATCAAATTTTTCCTGAAATTTGGATTGAATTCCACTTCGCTCATCTCTGATTATGGAGTGTACCGCACTAAACATGAACTATAGAACTCTAAGGAGAGAGTTGTCTCAGGATATTAACAAAGAAAATTATTGTGGTGATTTGAACAGTGAAATGTGTGAGAAAGTCCCGGAAGGGGTGTATATCTCACCCAGGTTCCTCAACTGGGTGAGGTAAATAAGATCCAGGATGGTACTGGCTTTAGCAAACATAGATACTGAAGCTAGTTTTCTTTAGTAGTTCATGGACTGGATTTTATTGGACTGGGAAAGGTAGGCTTGGTAGTGGGACTTGCCCAGACCACCCCATTCCAGGGCCTGTTTTCCCCTAAGCCTGAGGGATCTCCAGGTGTCATCTGGGATCGTTAAGGGGAAATAAAAACCTGTCCAAGGATGTCAGTCTGGGGGAAGAGAGAATTGTGATACAGAGACCTGTGGAAGCTCTGTGTGGTCTCAGTCACGAGGGCTGAGGGGCCACAAGGCTATGTGACGCCTGATACACTCCCTGTGTGTGGACTCTTTGTCTGTGCAAAGCCAGACCTACTTGGATGTGTAAACAGGGCTCTACAAGTGAGGTAGAGACGTTATTTTGTTTAGGTAGTGCCTAGACAGGCAGGTGTTTATTTTGGTTCTGTTTGGAGTGCTGTGTTTTGTGTTGATGTGCCTCAATAAAGCACAAGTTTGGATTTTAAACCTGGTGTCCGTGAAGATGTCTGTGAGTGCGACCCACTGTGAGAGAGCGATCCCTCACATTATAAATAAACATGTTAACGGTAAAGGCTATAAGACCATCTCTAAACAGCTTGATGTTCCTGTTACTACAGTTGCACATACTGTTCAGAAGTTTAAGATCTACAGGACTGTAGCCAACCTCCCTTGACGTGGCTGCAAGAGGAAAATTGATGACAAATACAAATGGTAACCAAAGAGCCCAGAACAACTTCCAGTGAGATTAGAGGTGAACTCCAAGGTAAATGTACATCAGTGTCAGAACGCACCATCCATCACTGTCAAGGCCAAAGTAGACTTAAAAGGAGTCTGTCACCAAAATGTCACCTTGTGCGCTGCTTACATAACATTGTAGCACAAATAAACATGATTTAAATGGTACCTTTGTTCTTTTCTTCCGACGTTCATAAATAGCAAAAACATGGTTTTAATTATATGCAAATGAGGACTCACCAGTGCCCAGGGGCAGCGTTCGGGTAGTAAGTGCCCAGGCCCCCCTGCCTTTTTCCCGCCCCTCCGTGTTTTTGATGCTTATGAACATCAGAAGAAAAGAACAAAGGTAACATTTAAATCATGTTTATTTGTGCTACAGCGTTATGTAAGCAGTGCAGAAAATTACATTTTGGTGACAGACTCCCTTTACTGGAAGACGACCGAGTAGGAAACCACTGTTGAAAGCAAATCATAAAAAAGCAAGACTGGAATGTCTTTAATGCTACCAGATGTAAGGTAGCTATTCTATAAGTCAACGTTCGACCTTTTAAAGGCCAAAATAAAAAATAATAATAATAATAATAAATAATGACCTAGATAATAATTTAGCCAGCATCTTATCTGCAGACAGCTATTTCAGAGGGACGGTCATACTAGACTAGTGCAGGTTGGGGAACACCTGGGAAGAAGTGACCATAAGATAATTACCTTCTAATTGCAATTTAATATAGCGTTTCTTCCAAAAAGCTAAATTTGACCAGCTAAAGCTACTTTCACACTTGCATTGTTGTTTTCCGGTATTGAGATCCGGCAGAGGATCTCAATACCAGAAGAAAACTTTTCCATTTAGTCCTCATGCATTCTGAATGGAAAGAGATTCGTTCAGGATGCACCAGGATGTGTTCTGTTCGACTGGACACAAAACTGCTGTAAGCTGTGGTTTTGTGTCCAGTCATAAAAACGAAAAAAAAACAAAAACAATGGCACTGAAAACAATGTAAGTCAACGGTGACGGATCAGTTATTTTTTGAATTCACACAACCACATCCTATCCTAACAGAACGGATGCATCCTGATGTGCAAAATCAAAACAGAATTGTTTCATTCTGGTATTGAGATGCTCTGCTGGTGTGAAAGTGGCCTAAGAGAAGCCATTAGCCTCCCTAGTTGGGACAATGTCCTCAAAAATAAAAATGCAGCCACAAAATAGGATTTAGGATAAGAATCCTAAACTCTAACTGTGAGATACACATACCTTATGGGAATAAAAGGGTGAGGAACAAGAAAAAAAAAAACTATTTGGATAAATAGAAGTTTAAAGGGAGGAATAAATAACAAAATGAAAACATTTAAATAACTAAAATTGGAGGGTAGCAGGGAAGCACTGAAAAACTATAAGGCATAATAAAACTATAAAAAAAAAAAAGACGGGTAAAAGCAGCCAAGCTAGAGATAGAGAGCCTCAATGATAAAATTGCTAAAACTAACCCTAAAATGTTCTTAAGTTTAAACCCGGAAGTGTTGGTCCTTTACAGAGGGATGAGGAGGAAGTGAATCTATTAAAGGGGTTGTCTCATCTTGTAAATTAGGGGCATGTTGCTAGGATATGCCCCCAAAGACAGAGGGAGACAGAACAGAACCCGCAAAGCGACAGAGGGCGCACCCTCCATTTATTTCTATGGGACCGCCAAAAACAGCTGAGCAGGATTCTTAACAGTTAAAGCAGTGAGACTATGAGACTCTCTACCAGAAGAGGTGGTGATGGTGAACTCACTAAAAGATGTCAAGAGGGGTCTAGATGTATTTTTGGAGTGTAATAATATTACATATAGTTACTAGATTTCTAGAGAAGGGTTGTTGATTCAGGGAGTTTATCTGATTGATTGGGAAGGAAATTTTTCCCCTAAAATGAGAAAAATTTACGAGTTTTTTTTTTTTCCTTTCTCTCGATCAACTTTGAAGAATAACAGGCTGAACTGCATGTCCTTTTTCAGACTTACAAACTATATTACTATGTTACATTCAATAACACGAGTTTAACAATGGGGTTAGTGCCCTATAGCTTTTTCTGTAACTCATTATTTTGAAGTAATATACATGTGTAATAACACGGATGTAATAATGGCGTTAATTCCATATTGCTTATGCAATAAAACTGAACAGTACCTTGTGGTAATATACAACACATTTAATAACACGGGTTTGACATTGGTGTTATTGCAGTATTTATTTTACTGTAACTACCTGTTATCTTGCAGTAATATACAATATATTTAGTAAAGTAGGTATAATGCACTAAAATGCCCAATTGCAAAAGGTAAATTTAAACTGTATTTTAGAAAACAAATGAGCCGATTGTATGCTATTGGTTTGCTGGCAATAAATCGATGAACTGAAGAAACTTAAAAAAAAGCTGTCTGGCTGTTCATATAGAAAAAATATGAGCTTCTTGTAGGATTTTGTAATGTAGAACTAGTTGCCAGAAAGTTGTATGACTAGTCCCTCACTCTCTCTATATGCTTTCCCTGATCTAACCCTAGAATATACCCAATTACAGTGGCCTGAAAAAGTATTCATACCCCTTGAACTTTTTTTTACATTTTTTCACATTAGACCCACAAACGTAAATGTATTTTATTGGGGTTTATGTGATAGACCAACACAAAGTAGCAAGTATGTGTGAAATGAAAAGAAAATAATACATAGTTTTCAAAACTCTGAAAAGTGAATTTGTATTCTGATACCCCTAAATAGAATCTAGTGTGACCAATTGCCTTCAGAAGTCACTTAATTAGTAAATAAGGTCCACCTGTGTGGAATTTATTCTTAGTATAACTGCAGCCATTCTGTGAAGGCTTCAGAGGCTTGTTAGTGAACATTAGTGATCAAACAGCTTCATGAAAACCAAGGAACACACCAGACAGGTCAGGGATTAAGTTGTGGAGAAATGTAAAGAAGTAATGTTATAAAAAATATCTCAAGCTCTGAACATCTCACAGTGCACTGTTCAATCCATTATCCAAAAATGGAAGGAGTATGGGACAATTGCAAACTTACCAAGACATGGCTGTCCATCTGTCATGGCTGTGTCACGGTTTTGTTGTTGGCCGTGACACATTTGCCGTGCATGCTGGTTGCCTGGGGCAATGTGTAGTTGTCAGCATGTGTGTACTCTTCTCCTTTAAGGTTTATATCCCTTCTCTGTCTGGTGTGTGTGGGGTTAACTACCTGGCTAGGTGTGGTCACTTGGTGCTATTTAGCCGGTGGCTGGTAGCCTGGAGTTAGTTGTCATCCAGCTTCTGTTGGTGCTGGCTCTATGCTCTGGTGCTGGGTCTTCCATCTGCCCAGTCATTGAGGCCCAGGCAACAAGCATGCACGGCAAACATGTCACAGCCAACAACAACAAACCTGTGACACAGCCATGACACCATGTAAACAGACAGCCCAGGCAAGGAGGGCACTAATTAGAGAAGCAGTCAAGAAGCACATGGTTGCTCAGGTGGTAGAATCTGTCCACAGGACAACTATTAGTCGTGTACTCCACAAATCTAGCTTTTTATGGAAGTGTAGCAAGATTAAATACATTTTTGAAGGCAAGCCATATGGAGTCCCATTTGCAATCTGCCACAAGCCATGTAGGGCACACAGCAAACATGTGGAAGAAGGTTCTCTGGTCAGATAAGACCAAAGTTGAACTTTTTGGCCTAAATGCAAAACGCTATTTTTGGTGGAAAACTACCACAGCATATCACCCTGAACACACCACCCCCACCAGGAAACATGGTAGTGGCAGCATCATGTTGTGAGGATGCTTTTCTTCAACAGGGACAGGGAAGCTGGTCAGAGTTGATAGGAAGATGGATGGAGCTAAATACAGCACAATCCTTGAGGAAACCTGATGGAGGCTGCAAAAGATTTGAGGCTGGAGTGGAGGTTCACCTTAAAGCAGGACAGCAACCCTAAACATACAGCCAGATCTACAATGGTATGGTTTAGATCAAAGCATATTCGTGTGTTAGAATTGAACGAAGCCCAGACCTAAATCCCTATTGAGAATCTGTGTCAGGACTTTAAAATTGCTGTTTAGAAACGCTCTCTGTCCAATCTGACTGGGCTTGAACTATTTTGCAATGAAGAATGGACATGCAATTTCAGCCTCTGGATGTGTGTTAGTCCAGCGGTCCATGTCTGCGTTACTGCCCCTACTCGCGGGCATGGGCTTCGGGCTCCTTCTTTCCCTCCTGCTGCCGTGCGCCATGCTGACAAGCGCAGGCAGCAGATAGCTTAACTGTTGTATCTGCACTCCATACCAGAGCTTACTTCATGCTCAAATCCTGTACTGTTGTTAGGGCTGAATATCCAAAATAAGATTGTCTTTAAAGGATTTTCCTTGCCACTGTGGTCCTATGGCCTGGTTCCAGTTAGGCAAGCTTCCGTTCCCCGGCTTATTTACATCCAGAAGAGATATGGACAGGGTCACAAGCATCACTGCAGCCAATTACTGTCTTCAGTGGTGACGTATTCCCAAACAGCATGTCACTGCTGAGTCACGTTCTGCTTGAGTACATGTCCCCTCTGAGGCCAGTTATTGGCTGCATTGGTGCATGTGAGCCAGTCTGTACTCTCGTCAGAAGAAAACAAACTGGGGACTGGAAGATCGCTGAACAGGAGCCAGGGTACAGAACTGAAGTGTTAGACACCAGGTGAGTATGAATCTTTTATTGGGTCATTTGCTGTATGGGATAAGTATTTTTATATTTTAATAGTACAAGTGTTTTCGGGCATGGTGATGCCTATGATTTTTTTTAATTGTTTTTTTTTTTAATTTTGGGGAAAGGAGGCAGATTTGAACTTTTTTTATGTTTTTAAAAACTTTTTTTTATACTCTAGGTGACTATAACAAGCAATCATTAGATTTCCATTACAGAACACAGAATTCAGTATACTCCAGGTGCTGCAATCTGCAGGCCTGTGTTTTTTCCCCCCATCCTCCCCCAAAACATTTGATAAAAGCTAACCAATAAATTATATGTAATCCCAAATAGTGGCATCAAAAACTACAACAAAAAATAAGGCCTCATATAGTTACATTGGTGGAAAAAAAAATAATATATATAGCTCTTTGAATGCAACAATGAAAACATTAAAAAAGGATTGTTTGGTCACTAATGCCCCTAATGCATATGAGAAAGGGGTTAAAGTACCTGGAGTCATCTGCAGTTAGTTGGCATTTATTGTGGACTTTGATACTTTAATGATATTAGTATCTTTAGTTCTGCTGATTACGGTAATTAAGTTATTGTATTTAGTTTCAGCTTGATTTGGCAGGAATCGCACGCAATTAGAGAACTTCTGTAAACTGATGCTGTTAGTCTCATAGTTAATAGTTAATGGAATGATTTAATGTATGATTTTGTATACTGTAAAAATTGTGCCAACATTCATTTTCTGAAGTTCTGGACTATTACTGACCAGAGCATTGCTGTGCAATAAAGTCTTAATTGAAGATCTTTGTGTTGCTTCATCCTTTCAGAGATTGAGAAGTTACTAGAGTTACATAACTGAGAAAGGAATATAAAGCAATAAAGGTAAAATAAATACATAACAAATTTGCCAAAACACATAGTTATTATGCTCACCATATGCTCTATGGCATTAAAAAAACATAAAAGTTCTTCTTTACGATATATGGTAAGACAATACACTAATTTAAAACCAACACAGACCTATCACCGGTAGTGCTAGCAATAATCAAGAAATGACAAAAACCTGGAAAGCACAAATACATCATACATGATAATAAGTCAAATATCTTGAAACAAATTTCCAAATTATTACACAATACATATAAGTATAACATATCGCTTCTAATATATATACCAGCTGGATGTCCTAGCTTCCTCTGCATGATCCGAAAAGCCTCTCAATTGAGAACACAGTTTTGCTAGTCCTCTCCATGACCATTAGATTCTTTTTCGATGCCTTGAAAGCAAAATGAAAATTTACTAAATCTTATGATAGTCCATGTTTATAGTCATGTTCAAAACATCACCTCACATCAGATGTACATATTGGATTACTCCAGGAATTCAAGTTATGGGTGCAATGATCGAGCGGACACAGGGAACTGTATCCGCTCAATCAGTACAAGGACCTGGCTGTTACCGACAGCCGGGCCCCTGCTCTATTTGCCAACATCGTTGCAGATGCTGGGGGATTAACCCTGTAGATACCTTGGTCAATGCTAACCGTGTCATCTAAGTGGTATTCAGTCATCTAAAATAGGTAAATTAGATATTGCTGCAACCGTAATGACAAGTTCTATAAAAATATCATACGATCTACTCCATCAGGTGAATGCCGTAAAAAAATAAAAAAATAAAAACTATGCCAGAACAGTCATTTTTTTGTCACTTGGTCTCATAAAATTGACCAATCAAAAAATCGTATGTACCCCAAAATGGTAGCAATGAAAACCTAATCCTGCAAAAAAAGTCCCCACAGAAAAATAAAAAAATAATAGCTTTCAGAATGTCAACACAAAAACAAAAAACATGATTTTTTTTTCAAAACTGCTTTGTGTAAAATTTGTAAAAGGGAAAAAAAAACAATATAAAATTGGTATTTCTGTAATCGTACTGACCAGCAGAATAAAGAAAACATGACATTTTTCATGCATGATGTATGCCGCAATAACAAAACTCAAAAAGCAATACCAGATTTGCTGTATTTCTTTATCCTGCTTCCCAAAAAGCAAAATAAAAAGTGATTAAAACATCTTATGTATCACAGTAAAGAACCAATGATAACTGCAACTCATACTGCAAAAAATAACCTATGATACAGCTCCATCTAGAGACACCCGTAAACCAATCAATCAAAAAAGACATTGCAAATGCCAAAAGGTGGTCCTTCACTTCTGAAGGAAGTTTATGTCCACATATATGGCATGTCTGTACCTGGTAGAACTCGCCTAACAATTTAAAGAGTGTGGTGTATCTTTGATGGCATAAGCTGGGCACAGCATATTGGGCACTGAAATGCCATATCTGTGGAAAATTTTCCATTTTCATTTTGCACAGTCCCCTGCTCATTCATTTCTGCAGAACACCAGTGGTGTCAAAATGGTTAATCCACCCCTGATAAATAACTTGAGGGGTGCAGTTTTCAAGATAGGGTCACCTATAGGGGGTTTTCACTTTAAAGGTACATCACAGGCTCTGCAAATGTGGTGTAGTGCCCAAATACCATTCCATCAAAATCTGTGATCCAAAACCCAAATGGTGCTCCTTCCCTTCTGTGCCCATACAGAAGATTACACCCACATTTATGGCATTTCTGAACCCAGTAGAACCCGTTTATTAATTCAAGTAATATGGTGTTAGTCTTAGATGGCACTAGCTGGGTACAACATGTTTGGCTCTGAGATGCCATATCTGTGGAAAAACTGCAATTTTCACTTTGCATGGTCATCCACCCCTCAATACCTTGATGGATGGAGTTTCCAAAATGGGGTCACTTCTCAGAGGTTGCATTTATTATTTCACCCCAGAGCCTCTACAGTTGTCAGCAGAAGATGTGTAAATCACCACATTGGGTTTCAAATGCCCATGGTTCTCTTTTATACCTGACCGCTGTTGTATGTCGAGGCAAAAGATTAACCCCTTCCCGACACATGACGTAATAGTACATCATGGCGGCAAGTGACTTCCCACATTTGGACATACTATTACTGCCAGTCACTGATAGCCGGGTCCCTGCTGTATCCGCCGGCATCGCTGTAAAAGCAGATGCCGGCTGATTAACCCCTTCTATGCCACGGTCAGCACTGACCACGGCATAGAAGGTGCATGCGGCGGGTGGGAGATCCCATCGGGGCGAGTGATGGGTGACAAGGCAGCCTGAGCCTTGCATGGCATCGGGACCTGCCTTCTACGGGGGCTGAGGAGATCCAGCCCCAGGTTCGTCTCCTAGGCAACCTGTATATTTATTACTCAGTGTATTACAATAACAGGCAATGCATTACAATACAGATGTATTGTAATGCATTGCAGAGGGGTCAGATCCCCAAAAGTTTAAGTCCCAGAGTAGGACAGAAATAAAGTTAAAAAAAAAAGTTAAAAAAGTGTTTTTAATAAAAAAATAAAGTTTCACGTAAAAAAAAAAGAAAAAAAATGCCCTTTTCCCCAGATTTTATGATAAAAAATAGGTATTTACATATTAGGTATCGCCGCGTCCATAACGACTGATTCTATAAATATATCACATGATCCACCCCGTCCACCCATAAACATCGTAAAAAAAATAAAACTGTGTCAAAAAAAACAATTGATTTTTCACTGGTTTAAACATAAATCAAATTTTTGTCACCTTACATTACAAAAAGTGCCACACCACGCGATCAAAAAGGTGTATTCCCTCAGAAATAGTACCAATCAAACCGTCACCTCATCATTTTTTTGCTTAGAAAATGCTATTGTAGTATAAACGTGAAATAAATAAAAAAAAGTATACATATTAGGAATCGCAGTGGCCTCAACAACCAGCTCTATAACACTATAACATGACCTAAACCCTCAGGGGAACACCGTAAAAATAAAAAAATAAAAACATTCCAAAAAAAGCCATTTTTTGCCACCTAACATCACATAAAGTGCAACACCAAGCGTATAAAAAGGCATATGCCCCCCAAAATAATACCAAACAAACTGTCACCTCATCCCGCAAAAATGAGATCCTACCTAAGACAATCGGTCAAAAAAAATAAAAATTATAGCTCTCAGACGATGGAGACAATAAAACATATTTTTTTTGTTTAAAAAATTGTATTATTGTGTAAAACTCAAATAAATAAGAAAAAGTATACATATTAGTTATTCCAACGTCCATAACAACCTGCTCTATAAAAATAACACATGACCTAACGCCTCAATGGAAAACTGTAAACATAAATAAATAAAAACTGTACTAAAACAACCAATTTTTTGGTCAGCTTGCCCCATAAAGTGTAATATTGAATGATCAAAAAAAAAACATATGTACGCAAAAATGGTACCAATAAAAACACCAACTCTTCCTGCAAAAAACGAGTTCCTGCAGAAAATAACGAGCCCTAGCAGAAAAAAATAAATAAAATATGGCGTTCAGAAAATGGACACACAAAGACATAATTTTTTTTCAAAAATTATTTATTATGCAAAACTTAAACAAACAAAGAAAATAAAATTTGCAAAGCTTCTTCTAAAAATGATTATCACCAAAATAGATCCTAAAATAGTCTTATCTAAACCTCACCGGAACACTTTAGGATAACAATATCACTTCAAATAGATGAGAGTAAAAAACGTTCCTGTATAGTAAATACATTTTTATTAATATACAATGATTAAAACATACAATTAATTACTCAATGGTGGGAAATACAACAAACTCATGCCACTATGTACCGCTTCATAATTATGTGCAAAATATTAAGCAATGATCTATCAACGCCTTAAATACCCCTGTAATGTATATCGTCCAAAAGATACCAAGGCAACTAAAAAACATGTGTATCAAGGAAATATTCAAAATGAGGTAACCGTGTAAATCCTCATCTTAGTGCAAATAGTGTTCAATAACTATGCCTGACATCCAAACATAAAATAGCTAATTTCCATGAGGGGAAGACAGGGGTAGAACGACTACTGAAAAGGTGCCAAATTAACATACCAAAGTGGTGCAGTGCTGGAGGCAAGGAATTCTCAACACGCGTTTCGCGTTCTATGCTTCGTCAGGAGGAGTGGTCTAAATGGGGATCTGCCTATTATTTAAAACGGGCCTTAACCAATCATCTGTGGAGATAAAGGACATGTGACTCATTAATTTAAATCCCTGTTTAGTGGCGCATGAAGAGATCTCCCCAGCCAGGAAAGACGTACTATCGCTCTTTCCTCCAAGGCCCACGCCGGAGAGGGCAATCAAGCGTCAAATGACACTGATTGTCACCAGCGCATCGTCTCCATGGAGAACAAAGGAAGCGCCCCCAGCCGCGAGATCGTCATGCGCACTGGCGAAGATATCATCCAATATACTAGAAGTAGAGGGTATTAATGTAGACATATGGGTACTATATTTTCTACCATGGGCATTATAATAGCAGTGAATTACTACCTGAACCCCTATAATAAATAAAGTTGAACAAACGTTAATAAAGCGCAAATCATAGTGCCAAATAATCATGACCACCCTGAAAATGCCATACAGTAAAGTGCCAAGTGCAGATAAATATTAATAATCTATGCTACCATATTAATCAACTAAACATGATTACCCTATTTACATACAAGAATAAAAGTGCCAAGTGCATTAATAAATACATAAATATATAATTAATTCATAACCAATTCAATTCATATATATAATATATTATGTGCCTATTAAAAACCTGTGATAACTTGATTAATGTTTAAACCAGTGAAAAATAAATTGCTAATACCCACTTAAAATAATTAATCATATATGTCTATTTGATCCCACTAAATCAAAGTGATTGTCAGTCCAAATATAACTATTTTTTTCTTCTTTATTTTCAACAGATGACTGTCTTTTCCTAATACTTCTTATTCCTATGGCTCCAAACAAATTCTCAATCATTATTCCATAATTTTCCAATTGGGCTAAAAATGATGCCAACATAAAGTAAATATATCACTATATTTAAAATCAGAGAAATATTTTTTTTTATTCTATTTATAAATAAAGGTAAAACATATCAACTGAAATTTACCACTATCGTGAAGTACAATGTTTCATGAGAAAACAATCTTAGAATTGGTTGGATAAGTAAAGCATTACAAAGGTATTACAACATAAAGTGACACGTGAGATTTGCTAAAATAAGCTCTGTCAGGACAATGAAAAATGACTGTCAGGAAGGGGTTAAACATCCTGTTCTTTGTGGTTTCTCTAGTTTTACTTCCCATTTAACAAAAGTTTATTTTATCGTAAGTTGAAATAGTGATCTTGTAAGTCGCATTGGGTATTGAGAGGTATGTATGCTTTCTTGCACTATAGAACACAAAAGATATAATTAAGCATTAGAATGGTTTTATATTAAGTAAATGGATTATTTTGAAAGTATTCACTGTCTATTTATCTATCTACCTATCATGTAAAATGTTTTTTGCAGACTGGAAAATGGAATCATCCTGTTCTCTATGTAAGTGTGCATTCATTTGATACTTTCTAAATATGCCCTGTAATTAGATGTAAATATGTGATTGGATTGAGGGGATATTATCCAAGTCATGCTTTATTTTTCCAATAGCAACTATTTAGATAGCAGAGAATCCAAAATTATGTGGAGTTTAAGTGATTCCCGACTTGATAAATTATACTGTGTGCTCGCCATCTCCTGGCCAATGGCATTAAATAATGTCATTTGGATCCCTACAATATTGTTTATCATGTATCATGCTCTCTGCTTGGCATGGAACTGGGGATTCTTTCACCTTATTTTAATGAGTTTTTATGTTACACAATACAAAATAAATATAATAAAGGGACATACCGGTACAGTATAAAACAGCATCAATCCATTATTAACCCCAGTGACCAGCCTGCTTTGGTCCTTAGTGACCAAGCATTTTTTTTCATCGCTGCATTATAAAAGCGATAACTTTTTTCCTATCGATACCGCCATATGAGGGCTTGTTTTTGCAAAACACGTTGTAGTTCTTAATGGAACCATTTTAGGGTACGTATCACTTGCTGATTAATTTTTATTAGCTCTTTCATCACAAATAACATGAACAATTTGCACTCTGGGTCAGTACAATTACAGTGATACCAAATACATATATTTTTTTCTGTTTTGCAACTTTTGCACTATAAAAAACCTTTTTTTTAAATATGTTTTCATCCCAAGACCCATAACGATTTGTACTTTGCATTGGTAACATTTTGGTGTACATAACACTTTTTCATCTCTTTTTATTTTGTTTTTATATTTTTTTTTATGGTGAATAAGCAATAAAACAGCAATTCCGGCATAGTTTTTTTTTTACAGTTTTACTGCATTCATCATACGAGATAAATTAGATAATAGTTGTGTAGTGCAGGTGTTTACAGATGAGGCAATACTAAATATGTCACTTCATTTACAAAAACTTGTTAATTTTTTTTAACCAATCACTAAATGTCCCACAAGGGAACTTTGACAGGCAATCTTTTGATCACTTCTATAATACACTGTACTGCTTATGTAGCACAGTGTATTATACTGTCAGTGCGGTGCCAGAGAGGTACAGCCTGATACAGATGTGCTGCAGGCATAGGACCTTCATGAGGCCCCAGTCTGCCAAGTGAAGAAATTGCTTATGGGAGACAGAGGGAGCTCCATCTCTCTAGACCACTTAGATGCAGCAGCCCCTATTGACTGCAGCATAACAGCAAGATGGATGAAGTTAACTATTAAAAGCAGTATACATAAAGGGGTTGGACACTATCTATTTTCCACTACTGTGTGGCAGGCAGGGAAAAATGAAGTCCCTAATATACTTCATTAAACACATCTGCCTGCTTTCTTTTCTATTGTAAGCCACACCCCCTGAGCCCTGCTTTACCTTGCAGCTGAGTTCATTATGAAGGAGCTTGAAAGCAAGCACATCCATGCCAGCAATGTAGCTGCACCAGCGCTGTTTTTCTTAATCTGTAAGAGCATGTGCAGTCTGCTCTTGTCAGTGGCTGGCTCCCTGCTCCAACTCTGACAGGAATCAGCTGCTTGTTCAGTCTCTTTAGTCAGAGCCCCTATACTGGGGTGGCTACTCGGTCCATCTCCCAAACCCCCCACACCCACCTGCGCTAACACCATGCTGCGGACCCGTTAAGCCACGCGCCGACTCCATAGGCCAGGCCCCCTGCAGACAACCCAGAAAGCAGGGCATCTGGCCACCCTACCAGGTACAGTACGTTTTCTGTATAGTTACATGGAACTGTGGTGTGTATATATATATATATATATATATATATATATATGTATATATACAGTTGCAAGAAGAAGTATGTGAACCCTTTGGAATTATATGGATTTCTGCACAAATTGGTCATAAAATGTGATCTGATCTTCATCTAAGTCACAACAATAGACAATCACATCTGCTTAAACTAATAACACACAAAGAATTAAATGTTACCATGTTTTTATTGAACACACCATGTGAACATTCACAGTGCAGGTGGAAAAAATATGTGAACCTTTGGATTTAATAACTGGTTGAACCTCCTTTGGCAGTAATAACTTCAACCAAACGTTTCCTGTAGTTGCAGACGTACACAATGGTCAGGAGTAATTCTTGACCATTCCTCTTTACAGAACTGTTTCAGTTCAGCAATATTCTTGGGATGTCTGGTTTGAATCGCTTTCTTGAGGTCATGCCACAGCATCTCAATCGGGTTGAGGTCAGGACTCTGACTGGGCCACTCCAGAAGGCGTATTTTCTTCTGTTTAAGCCATTCTGTTGTTGATTTACTTCTATGCTTTGGGTCATTGTCCTGTTGCAATACCCATCTTCTCTTGAGCTTCAGCTGGTGGACAGATGGCCTTAAGTTCTCCTGCAAAATGTCTTGATAAACTTGGGAATTCATTTTTCCTTCGATGATAGAAATCTGTCCAGGCCCTGACACAGCAAAGCAGCCCCAAACCATGATGCCCCCACCACCGTACTTCATAGTTGGGATGAGGTTTTGATGTTGGTGTGCTGTGCCTCCTTTTCTGCACACATAGTGTTGTGTGTTTCTTCCAAACAACTCAACTTTGGTTTCATCTGTCCACAGAATATTTTGCCAGTACTGCTGTGGAACATCCAAATGTTCTTGTGCAAACTGAATACGTGCAGCAATGTTTTTTTTGGACAGCAGTGGCTTACTCTGTGGTATCCTCCCATGAAATCCATTCTTGTTTAGTGTTTTTCGTATCGTAGATTCGCTAACAGGGATGTTAGCATATGCCAGACACTTTTTTGTAAGTCTTTAGCTGACACTCTAGGATTCTTCTTCACCTCATTGAGCAGTCTGTGCCGTGCTCCTGCAGTCATCTTTACAGGATGGCCACTCCTAGGGAGAGTAGCAGCAGTGCTGAACTTTCTCCATTTATAGACAATTTGTCTTACCGTGGACTGATGAACAGCAAGGCTTTTGGAGATTCTTTTATAACATTTTCCAGCTTTATGCAAGTCAACAATTCTTAATCGTAGGTCTTCTGAGAGCTCTTTTGTGCGAGGCATCATTCACATCAGGCAATGCTTCTTGTGAAAAGCAAACCCAGAATTGGTGTGTGTTTTTTATAGGGCAGGGCAGCTGTAACCAACACCTCCAACCTCATCTCATTGATTGGACTCCAGTTGGCTGGCACCTCACTCCAATTAGCTCTTGAAGATGTCATTAGTCTAGGGGTCCACATACTTTTCCCACCTGCACTGTGAATGTTTACATGGTGTGTTCAATAAAAACATGGTAACATTTAATTCTTTGTGTGTTATTAGTTTAATCAGACTGTGATTGTCTATTGTTGTGACTTAGATGAAGATCAGATCACATTTTATGACCAATTTGTGCAGAAATCCATATCATTCAAAAGGGTTCACATACGTTTTCTTGCAACTGTATATATATATATATATATATATATATATATATATACACTAGCAGAAAGACCCAGCTTTGCACAGGTATATTTCATCTATTTAATTAAATGTTTGTGTGTGTTTTTAAAAGGTATCGACAGTATACCCCCTTAACATGACCTCTATATAGCACCCTGCTCCCTTAACAGTGACCTCCACAGCCCCCCACTCCTTAACACTGACCTCCCCACAGTGCCCCACCTCCTTAATATGGGTCTCTTTAACAGTGAGTTCCACAGCACCTTACCCCCTTAACAGTGACCTCCACAGGGTTCCCCCCCTTAACAGTGATCTCCACAGCGACTTCCCCTTTAATAGTGACTGCCACAGTACCCCGCTCCCTTAACAGTGACTTCTCCAGTGCCCGCTCCTTTAACATTGACCTCAACAGAGGCCTGTCCCTTTAACAGTAACATCCACAGCACCCTCCCCTTTAACAGTGACCTCCACAGTGGCCACCCCTTTATTAGTGACTTCCACAGTACCCAGTCTCCTTAACAGTGATTTACACAATAACTCGCCCCCTTAACAGTGATTACCACAGAGCTCTGTTCCCTTAAATTGTGACCTGCACAACACCCTGCCCCCTTAACAGTGACCTCTACAGCACCCCACCCCTTAATACTGACCTCCATAGCGGACCATTCTCTTAACTGTGACCTACATCATTCCCTGCCCCCTTAACAGACACCTCCACAGCACCTGCTCCTTTAACAGTGACCTCCACAGCATCCTGTCCCCTTAACAATGACCTCCACAGTGACCCGCCCTTTTAAATATGACCTCCACAGCTGCCGCCCTTTTATTAGTGACCTCCACAGTAACCCATCTCCTTAACAGTGATTTCCACAACACCCTGCCCCCTTAACAGTGGCCTCTACAGCAATCTTCCCTTTAACACTAACTTCCATAGTGGACAGTCCCCTTAATTGTGACCTCCACAGTAGCCTGCCCCTAGGGTGGCCAGAGGTCCGGTTTTAGGCAGAACAGTCTGGCTTTCAGACTCTCTATCCTCCATCCAGCGCAGGGCCTGGACGGACACAGGGATGTCCTTTGGAACAGCTCACTCTCAGACAGCAGCACTGTGATGTCTGAGCGTGAGCTACAGGGAGAAAGTCAAATGCAGCTGACAGAAGTTTATTTGTTTATTTTTACCTTGTTTTTCAATCCCCTTCGGCTGCAGAGTGGGAGAGGGCGTGGCCTAACCAGGTCCGGAGCGTGGCTTAACGGGACCTGGGGGTGGGGTTTTTAAGTCCGTCTTTTGAGGGTGGCCTGAATTACCCTACCTGCCCCCTGATCTGTGACCTCTACAGCACTCTGCTCCCTTAACAGTGTCATCCATGGCACCCTACCCCTTTAAAGGAAATCTTTCACCAGGATAATCGCTATTGAAGTAAAGCCATAGCCTAATAGCACTTAGTACCTTATTTCTAGATGTGCCTTTGTTTCAGCAATAGATGTTTTCTATCTTCTGAAAATCTAGTTTACTTGGTATGCAAATGAGCCAGTAGCGATTTTCCTGGTGACAGATTTCCTTTAAAGCTGACCTACAGCAGTGAAGAAAAATGGCTGGGTTGTTATGGAAACCTGGTGTAAAACTCTGTGCATGTGGAGACTAAGGGCCTGCGAGCTTCTATTGGCTGATAAGGGTCATGTGACCAAGCTTCTATTGGCTAATGCTTTTTTTGGGGAATATTTCAGGAACAGTACATGCTAGAGAGCTGAGACCCGGTCTAAAACCTTTCCGGACACCTGATTCACCTGTGTGCCAAATTTCGTGATTGTAAGTGTGGATTCCTTTAGCGGACATATATATATACACACACATACATATACTCAGCTTTATATATTATATATATATATATATATATATATATATATATTTGTATCTGTATGTATATATATATATATATATATATATTTATGAATTTATATATATATATATATGTGTGTATATATGTATTTAAGTGTGTGTATATATATATATATATATATATATATGTGTGTGTGTGTATACATTGTGATCTGCAATGCATAGGCACCGACCGCGTCTCTGCTGTCTGCTGACGTGAACCGATTCACTTGAATGGGGTCCGCAATCCACATCCGACAGTCCTAGTAGTACAGGCATGGACAGAAAACCCACGGAAGCTCTACGGAGTGCTTCCAATCTGTGCTTCATTCCGCACTGCACCGTATCTTCTAGATTGCGGACCCATTCAAGTGAATGGGTCCACATCCATGATATGGTGAGTACATGGCTAGTGCCCGTATATTGCGGACCCCCTGTTCGTGGGACACAATGCTGGCATTGACAGGCTGTGGTCATGTGCATAAGGCCTAAAGCACTGATAAAATTATACCTATGGTGCTGTTGTTACTAGGATATCACAGTTGTCCAGAGATGTTATACGTCTGCTCCTCTGAAGATGCTTGTTGTGATTCATGCTGAGATTTTTACTTTCACTTTGCAGCTGCTCCACCCACACAGCCTTATCAATGGGAGCAGGCTATTCTGAACACATTAGAAAAATGATATATACATAGTGATATATGATATGTAGTATATCTGCCATGATACAAATATCTCTTGGCTTTAGTTATTGTCTGGGGCACTTTATTTATTTTTTACACCTATGTTGGCCAACCCTTATAATAAGAAAAAATATATATTTTAATATATTTTACTGCAAAAGAGATCCTAACCCCTTCAAATCAGCTCTTTCCTAAAATTAAAAAGATAAAAATAAAAAGTAATACATATCAATACACATCAATATCAAAACAAATTGCTTGTACTATCAAAATATAAAAATATAAATCCGATACGGAAAAAGGCGAAATGCAGTTTTTTTGGTCGCTTCTCCTCCCACAAATTTTTTTATAAAAAGTGACCAAAAAGTTGTACACACCCAGAATATCAATAAAACATACAGATTACCCTGCAAAAAATGAGTCCTCACTCAGCTCCGTACACATAACAACAAAAAAAGTTATCGTTTTTTATTTTTTATCAGTATCAAAACGCAAGAAAAACTATGAATATGTATTATCGCTGGATTCGTACTGACCCGGAGAATGAAAAGCACAAGTCAGTTTTACTGCATAGGGAACGCCATTAAAAAACACATAAAACAGTGGCAGAATTGCATTTTTTTCACCCCATTTGGAATTTTTTTCCTACTTCTCACTACATCCTATGAAATGTTATATGGTTAGAAAGTACAATTTGTCTTGCAAAAAACAAGCCCTCATACACCTATGTGAACGGAAAAATAAAACAGTTATGGCTCTGGGAAGACAGGGAGAGAAGAATTACCAAAACACAAACACTGAAAATCGCCTTGTCAGGAAAGGGTTAAAGGCTATGTACACCTATGTATTTTACTCATTTTGGCTAAAAATTACTTTTTTTAATTGCCCTTTAGTAAAAATATTGAGCCGTTCTGTCACCAAGGATTAACTGTTATTTTAGCTGTGTGACTGATACTTACACTTTCACTTTGTGCCTGTCATCTAATAAACCTTACCTCTAAACTAATGAGAGATCATAAACACTTATTTGAACCACATCTTATCAGTAACATAAAAACTGATCTATAATGAGTGTTTATAAGGTCAGAGAGCAGAGATAAGGAGTCCATCTGCTCCTGGTCTGACAGAAAAGACAGACAATCCAAAGGGTGCTACTACAGCATCTCAGTTATATACACAAAAAGGATTCAATATGATTAAAGACCAATTGAGATTTTTTTTTTTAGCTCAAAATGAGTACAATGAGTACAAAAAATGCCACCAAAGGTGTACATAGCCATTACGTTTTCAAATTAGGTCTTATTCACTTGTCAGTGTTTGATCAATGTTTTCCACCAGTGAGCTAAAATCAGGCGTGGATCCGTGGCATAACTGATCTATTAGCTCACAATCACTGATGGAAATCGCTGATCAAATGTTGACAAAACACTGACTGTGAGAAATAGGCGTTACATCAAAATAAATTCTTAGACTTCTTTCACATCAGCAATTCAGGAGTGGAGGCTACCCTAGGATAATTTATAATTAGTAATGAGCAAATCGATCCCTACAAATCAATTAGTTCTTCATAATGAGTCCTTTACCTGTGAAGGGCTGTTCCTGCTGCTGAAGAAGCTCTCCAGCCACTTTATTGATAAGGCTAGACATCTCTAGGGCCAGAAGCTCTACTGCTGATAGAGCAGCGACTGTGCGTGTGCCGCTCCACTACAAGGTAGTAGCCTCTGCATCTGTGCCGCTACTCAGAGAAGCGATGCAGGTGTGAGATGTTCAGGGCTGAGTAAGATGTCAGGAGATGTCAATCAAGCAGCAGGGGGGCTTTGTCATTAGTGGGGGCAGGCCCTGGCAGGAGAACTCATTATTTTGAACAAATCAATGTGTACAAATTGATTTGCTCATTTCTACTTCTAAGGGCTTATCCACATGGCCATAGTTTATGTCCGCATCCAATCTGCCTTTTTTGGATGTGTACTCATTCATTTCAATTGGGCTGCAAAAGAAGCCCCCCCAAAAATAAAGAACATGTCTCATTCTTGTCTGATTTGCATTTCCAGAGGAGTGTGAAACAAATTGGCTGCATGCACTCGGCTGGGATTGCAGATCTGCCATTCCTGTGCCTAAGCCCTCATGGAAAGATTTGCAGCTTCAGGATTTTTAACCGCATACAATCACTTATGGGAATCACTGATCAAACACTGACCAAAACACTGATGTCTGAAATAGGCCTATATTACATATAAATCCTGCAGTTCTGCTATGCATGAAGACTTATAGCAATCATGCACTTCCTCTATTAAGTGTCTATGATTACTGGAAAAGAGAAGTCAGAAGCAGTTATAAAGGATTTTCCTTCTTCTGTGTCACCAGTTGTCTCTGACAGTCGGGCGCCCAGCCTGTTCCTGCTAGATTGTGGGGGCAAGGTCTTTACTCATGCACCACAGTTTTACAATGGTACAGGTTTAAAGCCCTGACTCTTTCGAAGAAACAGTGGTTGCACAGTTACTGCACATAAGGATTCAGGAGTACACTCATATTTTCATTTTTAGAATCATTGTGTGCTGTATAGGGTTATACATAAAGTAAATATTCCAATCTGTTTAAATTCTAGGTTTGCAAGTAATTACTTTTATTGCTTGGTTCGGATTAGGCATAGCTATGATTGTAATGGGTAAGTAATATTGAAAATGTCATTAGATGTTCTAATCTTTTCTTCAAGTATACATACTCGCACAAAAATACATACATATGCATGCATTGCACACATATACACACTTGTTTCTAGGAGTGTATTCACACTGTCAATATGTAAGGGTAGAACAGTGTGGCTTGCCAAGCCAGGCTCACCTGCAGCAAACTGGTGACACGAATTTGCAGAAAACTTGCATGGTCATTGATTACCATTGGTGGGTGGGGCCTACTCTTGTAAACCCTAGCGGACCCTTTGGCACAGATATAGAATTGGTGTAGGCTTAATTAAGGAGCAGTATCTAAAGCACCCATAGTCTTTACTTTTAACCTGTAAAGCAGGGTATTATTTCCCTTGATTTGGAAATACTAGGTCCCAGTTAGTGGCATGGGTGCAGTGACTAAAGGATTGATGATGTAATTAGCCAGAATTGTTACTAGGAGGCATATAAGTCAAAACTAGAATTTTCAGATTTGAACAAAGTAAAAATTAAGGTAACCAAATCAGAGCTAGAAGACACGCCAGAGGCAAGGAATGAGCTAGAACAAAGCCAGGAGACATAACCAGGAATCATCACCATATTATAACAGAAACCAGAGGACCAGAGGTTGAACCAATGCCAGGATCAGAAAATAAACCTGATCTTAAGGGCTCAGGAACCAAAGCTACCATGAGGACAGAATGTTAAAATCTTCAATGAGGCATTAAGGTTTACTGATGTAGTATCAGATACACCACAAATGAGGGTGAATCTGTTTTCACTAGATACCTTACTATTGATATCCTGTTTGTTTTTAAAGGAAGGTTAGACTTTTATCTAATGTATATAACTAGAGATGAGCGAATTTTTTTAAAATTTGATTCGCCTGTTCGCTGAACTTTTAGGGAAAGATTCGTTTCGATCTGAATATTTTTGCAGTGAATTACGTTAAGAAACAGCTATTTCCTGGCTGGTGAGAGCCTTTATAGTGGTGTAGAACACTGTGCCTTGTAGTAACACGCATAGGAAGTCTGCTTTGGTAGTGAAATAATACTGTCAGTCAGTATGACATGCAGATGACAGGCGTCGCTCTTAGAATCACTGCACACTTCAATTATTTGGGCAGTCACAGGGCCAAAACGGACCAAATAACTCAAGTATGAACTCAGCCTTACAGGTCCATGTTAGTGTCAAGAAGAAGCGCACTCCTTTTACACCATCGTCAGCTGACTCCACATAGATGTAAACATAACCTGTTCTATTAAACGCTTATAAAAGTAGAGCCCCCCTGACAGAGTGGAGAGGGTGTCAGCAGTAAGTTTGTGTTGACGTCACTGATTAATTTGCCCTTCCTCTGATCCGTCAGAACAATAACCACCCCAAAAACGGATCCTGTCTGTTGAGCATTTGCCTTCACTCGGTCAGCATTTGGTCAGTAATCCATCAGTATTACTAATGCCAAAAAAACAGGAGTGGATCCAAAACAGATAGGATATGTGAACTGAATATTTGCATGTCTTCTATATTTTGTAACCACTCCTGCTTTTGGCTACCAAATCACAAGCCAATTCTGATGGGACTATACAGGCCTTACAGCTGCTACACAGAGGATCTGTTATGTGTCTCATTTTTCCTTCCTTCTGACAGATCATTAAAAGGGTCAAATAAATGATGACGTCAGTCAAGCCAAAAAGGCTAAATAATGGCCCAGTCATGAAGTGGGGAGGGTGGGAACAGCATGAGAAGTCCACAGAGTGGTCCTATGACATAGTGGTGAAGTGGAAGCAGCATGAGGAGGCCACAAAGTGGCACAAAGACAGTCTAGAGGTGGCAGTAGCAGCAGCATCAGGAGAAGGCCACAGGGTGGCACAATGCCAGAGTGTGGAGGTGGCAGCAGCATCATAAGGAGGTCACAGAGTGGCACAATGACAGTGTGGAGGTGGCAGCCACATCAGGAGGCCACAGAGTGGCACAATGACAGAGTGGAGGTGGTGGCAGCATCAGGAGACCACAGACTGGCAAGGTGACATAGTGTGGAGGTGGCGGCAGCATCAGGAGACCACAGAGTGGCACGTCGACAAGAGATTGCGGAGGTGGCAGCAGCATGAGGAAGCCACAGAGCGGCTGCTTCGTCTATTCATTTATAGGGAATATGGGACAGAACAGAAGGTTAAAATTTCCCAACTTTAAAAAAGAGTTGCTTAAAAAAGATTTAATAATACACGTTCTCCGGCACAAAAGGCTTGGCAAATTTATTGTTCGGGAATTTCCCTCGAAGATTGGGATAATATATTGGCAAATTTAGGTTTACTTTCTTATAATTTTTATCAAGTTTTGGTTCAATTTAATATTAAATATTTAATTAAAAAAATTAAGTGTTGCCTAAGACAGGAGAGAATCGGCCCGTCTTCTGTTAATTCGATGACGTGGTTGCGATGAAGAAAGCATTCCAAGAAACAATTTCTCTCCACCTGGAGACGAATCCTGTCAAGATTGATGCAGTATCTGCTGCTCATCGAGCCAGATACTTCTGGGGGAACCTGCCTGGCATGAACAGGCCTCTAGTAGCTACAGACAATCAGAAGACAAAGCTTCAAGATTGCTTGAATCCCTGAAGTGTCGCGAACTTCATCAAGTCTGTCACATAAAAAATTTCACCACTAAGTAATTTGGTCCATACCCCAAAAGGAGGTGTACAATCACCCATAAATGTGACGAAAAAAAGCCCGTTTCAAATAACAAGTTTAACCACTATGTAATTCGGCCCATACCGCAAAAGGAGGTGTACAATCACCCATACATTTTCCGAAAAAAAGCCAGTGTCACATTAAGAATTTCACCACTATGCAATTCGGTCCATACAGCAAAAGGAGGTGTACAGTCACCCATGAATTTGACAAAAAAAAAGTCAGTTTCATATAACAAATTTCTACACTACATAATTCGGTCCATACATCAAAAGGAGCTGTACAGTCACCCATGAATTTTCCCAAAAAAAGCCTGTTTCATATTAAAAATTTCACCACTACGTAATTCGGCAGGTAACGCAAAAGGAGGTGTACAATCACCCATAAATTTGCCGAAATAAAGCCCCTTTCATATAACATTTCACCACTACTTAATTTAGTCCATACAGAAAAAGGAGGTGTACAGACACCCATGAAATTTCCCCAAAAAAGCCCGCTTCACAGAAAAAAATGTCACTGCAAAAAAGGCCTTTACCACATATACCTGCACCGCTGAACGGCAAATAGGCCTTTATTTTTTTCAACTTTTACACTACACAAGGCTTATCAACAGATAAATGCAACGATGAACGGCAAATATCATTTTTTTCTTCCACATATATCCATATATCACTGCACTGCTGAGCGGCAATTAGGCCCTAATTTTTTCCTACTTTTACACAAAAGGCTTTTCAACAGAAAAGTACAACACTGGAAGGCAAATATATATTTTTATTTCGCCACTAATACATGGCAAACTGGGCTTCTGGATATATTACTGCACTGCAGAACATCAATTAGGCCCAAATTTTTTTCTACTTTTACACAACAGGCTTTTCAACAGATATATGCAACGCTGGACGGCGAATATATTTTTATTTCTCCACTAATCCACAGCAAACTGGGCTTCACAATATATCACTGCACCGCAGAACATTAATTAGGCCCAAATTTTGTTCTACTTTTACACAACAGGCCTTTTCAACAGAGAAGTACAACGCTGGACGGCAAATATTTTTGTTATTTCGCCACTAATACACAGCAAACTGGGCTTCCGAATATATCCCTGCACCGCTGAGCTGCAATTAGGCCTTAATTGTTTCCCACTTTTACACAATAAACTTTTTAACAGATATATGCAATGCTGGACGGCGAATATATTTTTATTTTGCCAGTAATATACTGCAAATAGGGCTTCAGAATATAAGTATCACTTCAATTAGACCCCCAAAAAATTCTACTTTTACACAACAGGCTTTTTAACAGATATATGCAACACTGGATGGTGAGTATATTTTTATTTCGCCACTAGTACAAGGCAAACTGGGCTTCACAATACTGTATATCACTGCACCACAGAACGTCTGTTAGGCCCCAAATTTTGTTCTACTTTTACACAACAGGCTTTTTAACAGAGAAGTACAACGCTGGACGGCGAATATTTTTTTTTCGCCACTAATACACGGCAAACTGGGCTTCCGAATATATCACTGCACCGCTGAGCGGCAATTAGACCCAAATTTTTTCCCACTTTTACACAAAAGGCTTTTCAACAGATATATGCAACGCTGGATGGCGAATAGATTTTTATTTCGCCACTAATACATGGCAAACTGGGCTTCCGAATAAATCACTGCACCGCAGAACGTCAGTTAGGCCCTAATTTTTTTCTACTTTTACACAACAGGCTTTTGAACAGATATGTGAAAAGCTAGACGGTGAATATATTTTTATTTTGCCACTAATAAATGGCAAACTGGGCTTCAGATATATAACACTGCACCACTGAGCGGCAAAGATATTTTTTCTTTTTCCACTAATACACGCAAAAAAGGGCTTTAAAACCGATAACTGTACCGCTGAGCGGCAAAGATATTTTTCTTTTTCCACTAATACACAGAAAAAAGGGCTTTAAAACAGATAACTGCACAGCTGAGCGGCAAATATATTTTACTTTTAAAAAAAGAATCAATACAGCCACCACAGGATCTGTTACTGCTCATAGGTCAGAAATATAGTCCTACAAGGCTACCACCAGATACAAAAACCAAAATCTAAAAGGGCAGTAGTAAAATATACTGAAAAAAATGCACCAAAATGAAACACAACTGACAATACTAGCTAATTCCTCCAGCCGATGTTAAAAGCTGAGAACTATCTTCCAGTCAGGAACATATCGGAGCCCCTCATGCACCATGTCACGGTGTCTCAGCACGCATGGGGTCCTACCACATCACATGCTGAGACACCGTGACGTTGGTGCATGAGGGGTATCGATATGTTCCTGACTGGAAGATATTGGCAAAGTTCTCAGCTTTTAACATCGGCTGGAGGAATAGCTAGTATTGTCAGTTGCGTATCATTTTGGTGCATTTTTTGCAGTGATTTTTGTATGTATATTTTTTCATCTGCACAATGTATCATTTTGTGTAAGATGTTCTTGTGGTGCATGCGGTCCGCCCCAGCATCCTCCATTGTACGCATTTTTTGCTGGGGATTGCCATTGTCTGCGGACCGCATGCAGAGGAATTGCTCCCCCGGTTATAGACACGCTACAGTGTCTGGGTTTGAAGCATTTTCACCCGTTTAGGCCACTTTTTTCAGTGAGTTTTTGTCAGTAGTAAAATATAACTTTAACAAATTGTAACCATGAAGCCACACTGATTAGGCAATAAGCATCACAAATTCCATGTCGGACACCTGTATTTGGATAGGTATACTGTAATATATACACCGCTTACCGAGATAGATGTGTGGACAGAACCAGCATCCACACCAAATAAATCACGTCCTCACACACAGATGAATTCGGCTCCAGTTGTTTTCAATCCTCAAACACGTCGCCCCTTAATCATGTATATGATAGTGTATAGTGTATCAGAGGACAGTGAAGAGATAGACCCCTATCCGTACTGATTAAAGGGTGCTAACGAAACCTACTCACAGGTGCTCAGATAAAAAGAAAAATGTTGTTCCTACGCGTTTCAGAAAAAAACTGAAATAAGCATATGTGTGTGTTTAAATAAGAGGTAATCTAGCCACCCATTATCACCATTCAGGGCAGCCGTTAAACCTCTCACTCACGCCACATCTACAGTGGCTTCTCAACCTATGCTATAACACCCACATCTTTTATGGGTGAACATACCTTACACCCCCTCAGGACGACTATTCTAGGATTGGACTCTCCCATATAGACGTGAGTGAGAGGTTTAACGGCTGCCCTGAATGGTGATAATGGGTGGCTAGATTACCTCTTATTTTAAACACACACATATGCTTATTTCTGTTTCTTTCTTTGCTTCCTACTCTAGGTTACATTAGCCCTATGTCCCCTGATGAGTTTTGGGCTATATAAATAAATGTAACGCGTCGGAACAACATTTTTCTTTTTATCTGAGCACCTGTGAGTAGGTTTCTTTAGCACCCTTTAATCAGTACGGATAGGGTCTATCTCTTCACTGTCCTCTGATACAATATACACTATCATATAGATGATTAAGGGGCGACGTGTTTGAGGATTGAAAGCAACTGGAGCCAAATTCATCTGTGTGTGAGGACGTGATTTATTTGGTGTGGATGCTGGTTCTGTCCACCTTTACCTACACATCTATCTGGGTAAGCAGTGTATATATCATTGACTTTTTAGATTTATTATTAAATGCACCGCACAAGGGCAAATAAAAGATATAAATATTTCTTTGTAAATGCACCGCACAAGGGCAAATAAAAGATATAAATATTTCTTTGTAATAAACCCTGTTAATGCCTGTATCAAACAGCACTTGCACCCTAATAAGAAAGGTTTGCTGGAATTACAGAGCTGTATAATGGCAATTTGGATCCCCAGCAAGGTGTAATCAGATTGTTCCTATTACCCAGGCTTTAACATCTCTGTTCAACATAAAGGCTATGGAATGATTCCTCCCTATTCTTTCCCTACACCTTGAGGAAATTCGCATTCGGTGCGAATAAAATTTTTCCTGAAATTCGGATTGAATTCCACTTCGTCAGCTTCGATTCGCTCATCTCTATATATAACCACCATATGTCCACAGGTCTAACTGACATATCTGTAGACCTCTCACGGTAGGCACAGATGTAGAAAGCACCAATATCAGTAGGTTAAGGCGTCATCCCGACAGTGTAACTTTAAGCTTTAGAAGCTATGCACATTGTTAAACTAAGTCATCACGATAAGCTTGTATGTTAAGGCGCCTGGAATTACTTTAACGTCTGCTACATCTATAAATAGAGCTTGTGTAATGGAACCTTGGCAGATGCTTGGACCAAAATTTAAATTAGGGCTAATTATATTAAGCAGATTTATAATATTATCCATACATGCTAATTAATGCTTATGTAAATAATGTTATTAATTCTGAAGCTATTCAAAATGTATTTCCCCAATGGCCTTTCTGCTGCTTGTGGAGGAGAAGTGAAATGGTGCCCCTCAACATTCCCATGTTACAGATTTTCATTGGGGAAATTTTCCATGTTGGAAGCTCGTCCACTCAAGTGAATAGGATTTCCATAAAACCTAAACACATGCTATGGATAAAATGCACTTTATATTGTAATTGCTGTATTTGGCACAGAATTTTGCTTGTCTCAAATGGCCATCTCATGATCAAATGACAGATAACTTGTTCTCTTATTTCCAGGAGCGATATATAAAGATGAATGTCCAATCCAGCCATCCATACCTATCTTTCTGTTGGTTGCCGGAGTCACACACTTGGTGTTTATTATATTGTTGTTTCTCAGACGTGTCCTGGAGACATGCAGCATAGTTCTAGAAGCTTTGATTGGCATGTTTAGCTTTGCTTGGTTCATAACAGGTAGGTACTTATGATAACTCAAACAGAAAATATGGAAGCATATTGTCTTCTGACTCCAAGCATGCATGTTTATTTCAACAGGAAGATACTATTGGCAATGCATATCTCTGGGAAAACTAATCATTTGGCATGTTGATGTTTAACATGACCAATTGGGGTAGTCTTAGTGGAAGTAGGGGAAGTGGCTGCTATGGGACCTGAACTCAGAAGGGGCCTGCCTAAGAGTAGGACTGAGATTTTATTGTCAGTGAACAGTATTATACGATTGCATGTGACAGTATTAGGGGTGAGCGAATTGAGGTTCAGATCCAAGATCTGAAGTTGATTAATTCATAAACTTCATATTAAAATGTATGTGCCTCAGCGAGGCAAAATTTGTTACATTTCAAAGTCGCATGAGACTTTGTCAATAAAATCAGGCTTCAATTCTATGACTTTAAAAACCTTTCTAAAACAGGAATCCAAAGTCGGTTTCGGTAGCGGCTGGTACCTCGGTCCCAAAGCCAACTTCAGATTCCTGTTTTTAAAGTCATAGAATAGAAGCTCAATGTTATTCACCAAAGGCTCTCGCAAATTTGGACTCAACAAATTATGCCTTTACCGAAGCATATCCATTTTAATGCTGTAAGGAGACAGGTCTCCGTACAGCATTAAAACGAAGTTTATAAACGGAATTGACTTCGGATCTTGGCTCTGAAGCTCTATTCGCTCACTCCTAGACAGTATATACAGACAAAGTGGCTTCCTGGCCTGATCTGAGAGAGCTATCTTCATTAGCCTCAGGAGTGAGGGTTGTACAAGAGGAGGGGAGAGGGTAGGGGCAGTTCAAAAATTTGCTGTGGGGTCCAGTCAGTTCTAGTTATGCCACTGTGCCAAATGTTTCTTAACCCTGATGGCAGATCCCATGGGACTGTAGGGCTTCCATCGTGCCCATTACATGAGCAACTAATACTGATAAAGCTGAGGTGGTCAATATTTATCTAATGTCTACTGCCAGATTAAGGTTTTAGGCTGAGTTTGACCTCATCAGATCCAGAGTTTACATCTAGTTCCAAATTTTCCTTTAAAAAAATTACAGCACCCTCGCGTGTAAACTTGGCCTTACAGAAACTTACAGGGTTTCTACCACCACATTTTGACCTAATTAGCTGTCAGACACTAGCGATCTGCTGTACCTAACCATGCTATTGTAATCCCTTTCTCTGCAGCGGTTACCCTAAAAAAAACCGAACTTTTATTGCTATGCCAATGAGCCTCTAGGTGCTATGGGGGCATCTTTTCAGCACGTAGAGGCTCCGTCTACCAAATTATCGCACCTGCGCCGTATGCGTCTGTATTCGGCGCAGGAACAGTGACTGTCAGACTGCTCACTGCGCCGGCATCTCCACTGCGCCTGCGCATCTCCACTGCTTGGAGGGACGAGCTGGGCGGCAGACATGGTGAGTAGACGGAGCCTCTAGGTACTGAAAAGACGCCCCCATAGCACCTAGAGGCTCATTTGCATAGCAATAAAAATTCTTTTTTTAGGGTAACCACTGCAGAGAAAGGGATTACAATAGCATGGTTAGGTACAGCAGACACTAGCAGATCGCTAGTGTCTGACAGCTAATTAGGTCAAAATGTGGTGGTAGAAACCCTTTAAATATATATGCTTACTGCTTTAGCTTTGCAGAAGATAATGTGGGCAATTTATCATTTATCATTTTTGAAGCCAGTCTCCACTGGATTACTTTGAGCCAAATTTATCAAATGTCACACATGGTTATATTTGATTTAGCATAGCTTTAAAACTTTAACACTTTGGTCTAGATGGGTTTATCCAGTTTTTCTACGTGGCCCCCCCTACTGAAGAGAGTTTGCATGACACTAACATAGCTAACCATGCCTACTTCTCCACAAATTTTTCAAAAAGGGTGACATAAAACTGTAAAAAGTTGAAATTTTGTTGCACAAAACAGCGTTTGTGACAAAATTAGCTTTTTTTTTTTTTTTTGCATCCGCTTATGAACTAATGACACATTCTCTTACTGAGGAGCACGGTTGGTGAATAAACCATATATGACTGAAGACAGAGAGGGCTGCGGTGATTATTCTCTTCTAATGATACATTCTCCTCCAAAATCACTAAATTCCACTACTGAAACCAATCATAAAGAAAAGGCATTCTGGATTGTTCAACCCAAACTGTTTTTTAATTTGCACAATTACATGAGTAAAGAAGGGATATTAATAAAGATATAGACAATTGTATAGCTTTATGATATACAGTAATTATAAAACTCTTTTTCCTAAAGGAATGGGATGGAGCGGTTGTAATAACATTGCGCTGCCTCCGCAGGTAATTTTGAAGCGGAAGCTTCTCTCGCACAAGTGCTGCTACACCTTTAAACAGCTGATTAGTGGGGGTGCTGGGAGACATCAATATCATAGCACTGCACAACCCCTTTAACCTTTAAATTAAAGGGGTTGTCCAGGTTCAGAGCTGAACCCGGACATCCCTCCATTTTCACCCAGGCAGCCCCCCTGACATGAGCATCGGAGCAGTTAATGCTCCGATGCCCTCCTTTGCCCTGCGCTAAATCGCGCAGGGCAAAGGCATTTTTCAGAGTTCCGGTGACGTACCGGGGCTCTCCATGGGGCTGAAAGGAACCCCGGTGACGTCACCGGCACTGATGGGCGGGATTTGGCTCTGCCCTAGCCAGTAAAACGGCTAGGGCAGAGCTAAAGCCCACCCCTCAGAGCCGGTGACGTCACCGAACACACCGCTGGGCGGAAGTTACCGCCCGGCAGTGTGTTATTGAAAACAAAAGAGCCCGTGCCCTGCGCGATCTAGCGCAGGGCACTGGAGCGCATCGGAGCATGAGATGCTCCGATGCTAGGCTCAGGGGGGCTGCCGGGGTGAAACTATGGGCATGTCCGGGTTCAACTCTGAACCTGGAGAACCCCTTTAAGCAGAGTTGCTCCTCAATATAACTGCACAAAATATAGCTAAAATGGCAGCAAAAAACAAAAGTATGACTTAAAACTGTTTTTCTACCTTTTAAAGTGATATTGTGATGCTATCACTTTATGATCGATAGCATCATACCTTCAGTGACCCACACTGATCCTGAGAATTAAGGGCTGCAGTGCTGGTTGAGTATCCCTGCACAATGGTGCTCCTGACCACTCAGCTGTGTCCAGTCGCCTCCATTCACTTGAGGTCTCAGAGGTAGGACCCTCACTGTTTGTAAAGCAATAGCATATAGCTAGAATATTATATCACTTTAAAAGATAGGACTATACCACTTTCAGGCCTACTGTGTTTCTTTGCCTCGTCTTTGTCCTTTGTTCAGTTCTTAGAGCATGATACTGAACTTGAAATTTGTCCGGACAAATCACAAAATAATATAATTAAAAATCATAGACTTATAGTATTCCAGTTGTGACAAGTTATCCCCCATCCACAGGATAGGGGATAACCATTAGCGCTGGGTGCGAATATTCGAATCGTGAATATTAATCGTGAATATCGGCACTTTGAGAATTCATGAATATTTAGAATATAGTGATATATATTTGTATTTTCGAATATTCTAGATTTTTTTTCATCTGAACCCATGATCCCTCCCTGCTTCTTGCTTGTGGGCCAATAAGAAGGCTGCAATATCTTTGTCTGAGCCTAGCAACATCCCGAGCAACCAATAGGAAAGTTGCCTACCCCCTAACTATATAAGAACCTCCCCAGCAGCCATTTTCTACAGTTTTTTTTTTAAGTTCAGACCTGCTAAAATGTGAAGTTTCACGTATTGCGAGAAAAAAAAATTCGCATTAGTGCTGATTAGCGAATCGCGGATATATTGGAGCACTCTATCGGCATATAAAGCCATTTTTAATGTTCTGCCGTGCCAACCATTTTCTCCAGTCTCAGGAAACTTCTAGTAGCTTGGAAAATGCAGCAAAAGTGCCCCACACCTGTATTGCACACGCATTACACGAATATTACATTGCCGATTTTTGCAATCAAAAAAATAGCGAATTCTCGAATATATGACGAATATTGTACAAATTATTCGCAAAATATCACAAATTCGAATATTGCTCCTGACGCTCATCACTAATAAGCATTAGATCTGTGGGAGTCCCACAGGACCCTGATAGGACCCCCACGATCACGAGAATAGGGACCCAATACCCCACAGAGCCTACCAAAATGAACGGAGCGGCAGGTCCAACATGCACACTTATGCTTTATTCATCTGTAAAGGAGACAGCAGAGTACATCGCTTGGCTATTTACTCCCTTACATATGAATTGAGTGGCAGATTGAATGCCCGACCAGCCGCGCTGTTCATTTTGGGGGGCTCCAAGGAGTGTGGGGTCCATGTTCTCATGATTTGTGGGGGTCCTGTGGATAAGGGATAACTTGTAGCATCCAGAGTATCCATTTAAAGGAAGTTGTCAAGGGAGCATGAAAGTATGGGGTAACTGAAAGTGATCCTAAGATTTATCTTTAACACAAATAACTTTTTCTATCATTCACTACAGAAGTCTCTTAGCCCAATATTTATGTAAGCTGGTGGGTCAAATCTGAGACTGAAGCTTCAGTCTAGCTCTCAGCAGTTTGCATGCTTTTTTATTTAATCAATAGTTCATACATATATAAAAAAAAAATATATCTCTAAAAATAAAATAGCTGGCTATCACTGATTAGCATACAGCTTTCACTTTATCAATAATTCATACAGTGCATAAACCTTCTACTACAATTAATACATTAATTTGATGATCTTGGTCCCTCAAATGCAGAGGTCTCGCATTAAAATTATCAAATAGTTAAAAATACACAGAAAAACGGTTATCAATACATAAATTTATAAAATTTGGGTTCGCGCTGGGTGTTCCTAAGTAGGGGCTAGTTCACAAACGGTCACTTCTCCAGAGGCAATTTTCCTTAGGGTACTTTCACACTAGCGTTATTCTTTTTCGGCATAGAGTTCCATCAAAAGGGCTCTATGCCGGAAAAGAACTGATCAGGCATATCCCAATGCATTCTGAAAAGATAGAAATCCGTTCAGTTTGCATCAGTATGCCTTCCGTTCAGTCACTGTTAGGCATTTTGGCCGGACATAATACTGCAGCATGCTGCGGTATTATGTCAGTCCAAAATGCCTAATCAGTCGCTGGAATGCCGGATCCGGTATTAATTCCCATTGACTTGCATTAGTGCCAGATCCGGCATTGCAAAAAAACTGAAGGACGGATCTGTCCTTTCGGTCTGCGCATGCGCAGACCGTGAAAACTGTGAAAAAGACTGCAAGACGGATCCGTCCATCCGCATGACAAGTGGAGAGACGGATCCGTTCTTGCAATTAATTTGTAGACGGATCTGCACCTGGATCCGTCTACAAATGCTGTCAGTTGTCACACTGATCGGCGGATCCGGCAGGCAGCTCCGATGATTGAACTGCCTGCCGGATCACACTAACGCTAGTGTTAAAGTACCCTTAATCTCTGGCTTCAGCCTCCTTGACCTCTGAACCAACCCGCAGCAGAAACACTTGTTATCCCTTCAAATGGAAAAAGGATATAGTGCAGACCCTCAAGTAAAAGAATTCTCGATACTTTATTGTACTTACAAACTCTTATCTTTCAACATGGCACATAAAAAGGCAATAGTCCTGCCCGACCCAGGTTTCGCTCCTGCTTCCACATGCCCCAGATGAAGCAGGAGTGAAATCCAGGTCAGGCAGGACTATTACCTTTTTATGTGCCATGTTGAAAGATAAGACTTTGTAAGCACAATAAAATATCGAGAATTATTTTACTTGCGGGTCTGCACTATGTCCTTTTTCCATTTGAAGGGATAACAAGTGTTTCTGCTGCCAGTCGGTTCAGAGACCAAGGTGGCTGAAGCCAGAGATTAAGGAAAACTGCCTCTGGAGAAGTGACTATTTGTGAACTAGCCTCTACTTGGGAACACCCAGCGCGGACCCAAATTTTAGAAATGTATGCTTTTGATAAGTATAGGGAGAACGCACCTACTCCCTGATCTTAGGACTGCAGCTTTGATTAACTCTAGAAAGCACACACAAAATTTTCTGGTTAAAAAAACGGTTATGCATATACTAATTGGGACATGTGATTGAATGGTGTCCCATGGTGATCTTAATGGCTGTTGGATTACAAGCAGATCGTTAAGTTTATTTTCCTTACATCCACGGATCAGTATGTTAACAAAATGTTTGGCTTGACCACAGTCTATTGCACTCTATCAGTGTGCTGGCAGCAACTGAACCGCTAACTGATGATTAGTATATCAGTGAGGATCGTGCTTAAAACATATTTGTTACAAAGTATCCGTATGCTTATTTCGATCACAATGTTCGCTACTGGTTAAGATGTTGATACACTACTCGGCTAGTCCATATTTGCATACATTGTAGTCGTTCGCATATACATATGCTATATTGTTATGGTGTTAATTTTAAAATTCACACTTGTAGATAGCACACTTAGATTACTCACGACCGTGTTCAGTCGGTTTAGACTTGTCTTTCCATCAGTCTTTCAGCACGGTGTTTCACAGTGTAGCTCTTCATTGAGCTTTGGCAGCTTTCGGCTCTGCTGTTTCTCGTTGAGCTTCTTCAAGCGCATCCGCCCTAGACTTGTCGAGATGCCAACTATTAGCCAAAGGTTTTATCCTTGTGTTGTTAGCTTGCAGATCTCCGTCCATACTGTTCTTATGCAAACCGCCACCAGACGCGTTTCAGAATATAGATATTCCTTCCTCAGTGTTCCTCAGTATTAAAAATGTTATACCACTGAGGAAGGAATATGTATATTCCGAAAAGCGTCTGGTGATGGTTTTCATAAGGACAGTGGGGCAAGCGCAGCGGCCCGATGGGGGAGGGAGCTTCCTCAGTTTACCCTTCAAGCATCGTCCGCTGCCCCAGCAGAGCAGCGACCTGATGGTTAGTCCCTCCATACAGCGGTCCCTAAGGACCAACATCAGTGCCAGTGTGGAGCCATGTGTCCTGATTGGTTGCCCTGCAGCGCATTCCCAGAGCAAAACTGGTGACACACACATGGCCACAGCGCACTCACACTGCGCTTTTTTTTATATAGGATTAGGGATGAGATTGGGATATTGTTATTTATAAACTTAAAGGCTATGTAAACCTTTGGGAGCAATTTTTTATTATTGCATTGTACTCATTTTGAACTAAAAATACATTTTTAAGGCTACTTTCACATCTGCATTTTTGCTGGATCCGTCATGGATCAGCAAGAACACTTCCATTAGGATAATACAACCAGTTGCATCCATTATGAATGGATCCGGTTGTATTATCTCTAAAATAGCCATGCTGGATCCCTTTTTTTTGTGTCCGAGAAAACGAATCCAGCACCATTGACTTACATTGTGTTTCATTGGAATGCAACCAAACAGAATGGAATGCATTTTGGTGCATTTTGTTCAGTTTTGTCCCCATTGACAATGAAGGGGGACAAAACGGAATCATTTTTCTCCAGTATTGAGATCCTATGACGGATCTCAACACTGGAAAGGAAAAGCACAGATGTGAGAGTAGCCTAAGTTGGTCTTTATTAAAAAAGATGGCGCCCTGTTTTCTGTACAGAGCTGACATGCTCTAGTAGCACCCTTTGAATGTTCTGTCTTTTCCATCAGACCAGGAGCTGATGGACTCCTTATCTTTGATATCTGGCATTACAACACTCATTATAGCTCAGTTCTTATCTTACTAATAACAATGTTGCTTAAATAAGTGTTCATGACCTCTCAGTAGTTTAGAGATGAGGTTTATGGCACAAAGTGAAAGTTAAAGTACCAGTCACACAGATAGGAAAACGGTTAACCCTTTGTGACAGAACAGCAACATTTTTTTTTATAAAGGCCAATTGAAAAAATGACTTTTAGCCCAAAAAATTGCCTCCGAAGGTGTACTTAACCTTTAAAGCGTTAATTTTAACATCATGCTATTTTATTTATTTATGAGTTACACATTTCATTCATTGACATGTCCTTTTTGTCTGCAGTTGTTAATATATAATTTTATGATTTATATGATGCTTCAGAATTGTGTTATTTGACTTTTGTTATTTCCATAAATAATGAAGCAAGGCATACATGGATTGCAGAAGGCCCTGGTGCAAGAATGGTATACGGGCCCCTTGATGCCCAACTGTTGATTTGTTTTGCTAGGTTCCACTTCACTTTAGGGATCTGTGAATATCAAAATGATGGGGCCCCTTAATTAACTATTTTAAAGGGGTTCTATTGGATGCAGCCAGTCAGCAGAATGAAGAGACTGTGTTTACAGGGCACATTGGCTCACCCAACATGTATTTCAGCCATGTGAACATGGCCTTATTAGGTCAAGTGATGTAAGCTGTAAACTTCTTTTATATGCTTGACCTAGATAAACTTTGTTGACCTTTCAAACGGTCATTATTGATTACTATATAAATAAGCAGCCTGCTATGCATATATACTTAGTAGAAGAAAAGTCCCTAGTTTGATGTCCATTTATTAATAGTTATGAAGCCTTCTTTTATTTACCACTGGTGCTTTATGCAAGGCTATAGCTATAGGACGTAGCAGTTGCCCCATGCCAAATAAGAAAAGGCTAGTATTGTGAAGTACATGACACATTGTATATGGGGGAGTTACCGAATTTTGCAATGGGACTCAAGAGCTTCAGGTTTCGCTGTATTTGCTTAATAAAATGTATTAGTGAAAAGAAAAGTGGTGATATTTATATGGAGCTTATTTTTAACAGCTATTTTTTATCTCCATTTTAGGAAGTGTTTGGGTGTTTAGTCTGTACAGTAAAAATATAGATTCGAGCCAATGTGACCAAAATCTTTACTTCTTTGCTTTTGGATTCTTGATATTTCAATATGTTGTCATTGGCCTAAGCTTAATCGTTCCATGCTTTGGTTGTTCAGTAAGGTCATTTTTCTATGAGAGGTGAGTAGCTTTTATAGATGTTTTCGATATTTCTTGATGTTTTATGACACAACAAACTAAATATATACAATTTTCAAATCTATATGCTCAGCCAATCGGTGGCCACAGTGGAAATATCCCTCAGCCAGTGATTGGCTGAGCTGGCATTTCCTATGAACAGAAAAATACCAGGAACACCATCAGAGACCAAGCATCAGAACAGCCTCAGAACAGGAGTATCAGAGGTGAGTATGACTTGTTTTGTTTATTTTCTGTAAAAAAGAATGAATAGACAACCCTTTCAATGCTCCAAGAAAGAAACAAAACATTTTATGTTATCTACTGTCTTAGATACATTGAAGCGTATTGTTTACATCGGGGTCTTTGCATTATACTTTTTTCTCTGTTGGTTCCACTCCTGGTCTTGGCTTACAAAGTATCCTTAAAGTGTTTTATTTATTTTTTTATTTCTTAGCCTACCCCATTATTATTATTATTTTTTTACAAAACATATAGAACTTTCTAATTTTAATTTTAAATCGGAGCCGATATAATTTAATTTTGGGTCGTATTTACGGGAAATACTCAGAAACAGGTAGTTTAATGGATATTATTTACAACAAAACCGAATCCTGTAATTTTCTTCTGCTTAAATATGTGTTTTTAATGTCACCATAGCGGCATCCTAATTTTACAAACTTCCTTCAATTAATCAACCATAATAACCTTCTTTGCCAGAGAGTTCCATAGTCCACCTGTCACCGCCAGTTCTGTGAGAAGATCTGGCAGACGTTCTTCTCTACCTCTTGTATGATGTTCTTTGTTTTGGTTTCACTTTCTCATCGCCTTTCCTTCTGCCAGGTATCACTTATTTTGACTAATCGTCTTCTTTTATAATTCCTCCCATACTGCCTCACTTTGCGGTTTATATTACTTCCTGGATGAGGTGTTCACTGCTGGAGGCTGCTTCTGCTGTTTGTTCAGATAAGTCATTTACTTTATTGTGTTTCCTTGCTGGCTTGATTCTAGGTGACCCTGACTCCGTCCGTATTAAGTGCAGGGAGCCGGTGGTCATGTCCCCTCACTATTATAGGGTTTTCAGGTTTTACACAGTATTAGGTACGCGGGCATGCAATCGTCTACCATACAGACCCTTGCATGTGCATAGCAGTCAGGGAGAGCTCTTAGGGTTTTATAGGGCTCACCTATAAGCTCCTTAGTTTGGGATCAAGCCAGTTGCTCGTTTATTTATATGTTCCAGCTATCTTCTAACTTCATCCATGACATTATAAACCGCCATAACCGTCTTAAGCATGGATCCGGTTTCAGCCTTCATTGACCGCATGCAAGGTCTTTCGCTGGAGGTAGCAGATCTCTGTAAAACTGTGTCTCAGTTTCAGGTGACCGATTCTGCTGGCGTTCATGGAGTTTGTTCCGAGCCTAGGATCTCGCTCCCGGATACGTTCTCCGGGGGTAGTGAGAATTTTGTTCGCTTTAGAGAGGCTTGCAAACTCCATTTTCGCCTACTTCCCCATTCCTCTGGTGATGAGGAGCAGAGGGTGGGGATCATCATCTTGCTGCTCAGGGATAATGCTCAGTCTTGGGCCTTCTCGCTGCCGGTGGGGGCACGGCCCCTCCAATCGGTGGATGAATCTTTTGTAGCCCTGGGGAAGATATATGATGACCCGGATCATATTGCTCTGGCTGAATCTAAACTGCGTCTTTTATGCCTGGGTAAACAGTCCGCAGAGATATATTGTTCTGAATTTCGGAGATGGGCAGCTGATACTGGTTGGAATGATGCTGCACTCCGAAGTCAATTTTGCCATGGTCTTTCGGAAAGATTGAAAGATGCATTTTCTTTTCATGAGAGACCAGTGTCGTTAGCGTCAGCCATGTCTCTAGCTGTTCGTATTGACAGGCGTCTTAGAGAGAGAGAGGAGACTACTCTTTCATGTCATATTCAGCCCAAGGACAGTGGGGCTGTCTCATTCAGTGCGCAGGGGTCTCAGTCTCTCTCAATCCCCTCTGAGCAGGAGGCCATGCAGCTGGGTTTGCTTGCCTCTGATAGTAGAGGATTCAGCTCTCAGAGGAGGGTTTGTTTCTGTTGTGGGGGTATAAATCATTTGGCTAATGTTTGCCCCTCTAAGAGATTTATGGCGTTTTCTGAGGGTAATAAAAACAAAACAAAAAAGAAAAAACCCTCTAAAAACTTTCCATTTGCTACTATTGGCAAGGTTGATGTGAAAATTGAAGGTTTGCTGTTTGCTTGTAGTTCCCGTTTTCTCCTACCTGTCAGGGTGGCGCTAGACAGCAAGAACATTGTGAGATTTTTGTAGATAGTGGAGCAGCTGTCAATCTCATTGATAATCAATTTGCAACAACGCATGGTTTCCAGGTATGCACTTTGGAAAAGGATATACCTGTTTTTGCTATCGATTCCACTCCCCTTTCTCAAAGATCGTTAAAGGGCATAGTTCACAATATCCGTTTGACTGTGGGTGACGATCATGTTGAGGATATGTCATGTTTCGTCTTAAGCGGATTACCTACTCCTCTAGTGTTGGGGCTACCCTGGCTCACTAAACATAACCCCACCATTGATTGGCAAGCAAGGCAAATAAATGGTTGGAGTGAGTTTTGCAGAGAGAATTGCCTCACGGCCTCTCTTTCAGAGTTTTCTACCAAGACTGTGCCATCTTTTCACTCTGATTTTTTTTATGTGTTTTCCGAGAGTGGTGTCCAGGAGTTTCCCCCTCACCGGGAGTACGACTGCCCTATTAATCTCATCCCAGGCGCCAAGCTGCCAAAATCACGACTATACAATCTCTCCCAACCTGAAAGAGTCGCTATGCGTACTTATATCTCTGAGAGCCTGAGTAAGGGACACATCCGACCCTCGAAGTCACCTGTTGCCGCTGGGTTTTTTTTTGTTAAGAAAAAAGATGCTTCTTTAAGACCTTGTCTGGATTTCAGGGAGCTGAACCGTATCACGATTCGTGATCCATATTCGCTCCCTCTTATCCCGGACCTGTTTAACCTGATTGTTGAGGCTAAAGTTTTTTCTAAGTTAGATTTAAGAGGGGCATACAACCTAGTCAGGGAAGACGAATAGAAGACTGCCTTC